>NC_057813.1:320468783-320475580 GCF_018294505.1 Triticum aestivum | reverse complement strand
AATGGGCCGGGCGGGCCAGCTATGGGCTCACCGGGCCGGCGGCGGGGCACGGACAGCGGCGAATCAGGAGGCAACATGTGGCGGCGGCGAGGGGGCTGGACATGTCCGTCGGTGGGGGGGTTTCGTCCGGCGGCGGAGAGGGGAAAAAGCTAGGGTTAGGGGGATTCATCCGCGAATTTCGGGCGAGGTGGCCTATTTATAGATTCTGGGAGCTAGGAGAGTCCAAATGAGGAGCGTGTTTCGCCCGCATGATCGTGATCGAACAACCGAGAGTATGGAGGGGAGTTTGCTGGGTTAGTGGGCTGATTTGAAGGGTTGCTGGGCTGCAAGAGAAAAGGGGGTTTCGGGCTACGCGGTTAACCGTTGGAGTATCAAATAATCTCCAAATGGCACGAAACTTGACAGGCGGTCTACCGGTGGTGTACCAAGGCCGCTTGGCAAATCACGGTCCATTCCGAGAATGTTTAACACCCACTCACAACAAGAGACAAAAGGGGGACGCCGGAGGACATAGGAGTGCCGGATTGCAAAACGGACAACGGGGAAAATGCTCGGATGCAAGAAACGGACACGTATGCAAAATGAAATGCACATGATGACATAACAAAATGCAACACACAAGCAAATGACATGGCAATGACGGCGAATAACTGGCAGACACCTGGTGCATCGAATCTGGGGCGTTACAACACTCCTCCACTAACAAGATATCTCGTCCCGAGATCTTAGAACCGAGACGGAAGGGAAAAGGGATGAGGTGAAATAAGAACAAAAGAGAGAGGATGAACAAAGTCGAGAGCACTGGATAGAAAAGAGGAACGACGAGAATGATGAGAATCAAAAGCTCAACGAACAAGATAGACTCTGAAAGCCCTCCGGTTAGAACAAGCTAGAAAAAAGGAATAAGGATGACAAAATTTAGGGAGCACTCCGGCTGAACATGGAAAGAATTAGAACTGAGGTTGACAAGATGGAACGATAGTTGACGAGAGGAACAACACAATGCATCCGGAAGAATTGAAAAAAAATTGAAAGAAAAGAATGGAGAAGAAGACGACATCTTCTACCACGAATGAAATAGAAAGCAATCTTAGAAGAAAGGATTGAACGAAGTTGTTGAGAAAATCAACAACGAAGGAATAAGCTTGTTGTGGACTTATGCATAACATCTCAAGATCATAAGGTGATAACCGGCCACAAACGGAAATGATTGGATAGCTGAGAAGAACGAAGAAATGCAAAACTCCACTTCAGAAGAATGCAGAGATTTAATTGCACTTCGAGACGCGAGAAGAAAGATACTTGAACTCCTCCAACAAAATCTTGATGAACTCTTGAAGAATGAATTTAAGTCATGAAGAACCACCATGAAGAACTCCGGTGACAAAAGGATGGTGAGATAGATTTAAGGAAGAAAGAATAAGATTAAGCCTCGCGACGATTCAAGTGGAGGTTCGAGACGAGATCACCGAGGAAACTTGGAACTCCGGAAAAGAAAAGATGAAAAACACTTGAAACTAGAATTTATTCATCAAGAACAAACTCCGAAGGAAGGGATTACTCACTTGAAACTAGAATTTATTCTTCTTAAAAAGGATTAAGGGGGGTATAGCACAAAACTTGAGAAAGTCTTCATGAACCACCGGTAGATTGGAAAGAACGAATGAATTGATATGATAACAAAGGAAACAGAATCTGAAGGAACCACCGTAAGAATTAGAAAATGATTGATGAAAGAGAATGAATCACCGGGAAGAATTAGAAAAACACGAAGATACTTGAGGGAAATTCGAGAGAATAGAACGTAGAGAACGCGAACTGATTGAAAAAATACTAGAACGAAGCACCGGAAGGATATTGAGACGAACGAAGGGGCACGGGTATAGAATAATTGGAGAACGAATCTGAAAACTTAGAACGAAGAGATCTTCTGAGAAGATGTCCTCCAGATGATCGATAGAGAAAGCAACTCCTGAAATACTCCGGATGGTTGAGAAAAGGATATCTGATGAATGGAATAATTCTCGAGGATAACATGAAGCTAGAACCACGAAACTTCGAGAGAACGAACAAGATTTAGAGGAAAAAATCTTCTTCGGTCTTCAAATGATGACGAGAAACACCACCAAAATTGTTGAGACACTTCGGAAGAATGAAAAACGAAAAGGTTGAGCCAACAGTGAAAATGATTTGAAATCGATCTTGGAAAAGCATCTGACTGATGAAATTCATACTTACGTCAAACTTCAAAACGGATTTGAGAATAGCTCCGGGAAAATCAGAAGAGTCAGGTAAGATCCTGTGAAAAGACCTGTGGGTTAGGGCCCACTAAAAGAAAACACCGTTGAAAAGGATTGTTGAAGAGGTAGATGATGCAGCGGAACGATTGAAATATTTGAATGAGGTGTCAGCCTCGAATTAATTAGAACACAGATGAATCTCCTAAGATGTCTTGAGCACTCCAAAAGGATAAACTAGCGAGAGACTAACGAGCAAAGAAAACACTTGATCCAAGGCAAAGGATGTGATCACCCGAAAAACTTGAATTGAGTGCACCGGAAAAAGAGAGGGATAAAGAAAGACGAACAAGACGAGAATTCACCTGTTGAAATAATTGAGGGAAGGCTGAAGAGTCTCCGTACGAATGAAAATTGATGCTCGAAAAAGACTCAGGTTCCGGGAAGAAGAGGGTGGGAGGGCGGGAAAACAAAGGCAACTTTGAAGAGAGAAACGACGAATAACTTGAAGAGAAAACACCGGTTGAAATCATTGAGGAAAGAAAGCAAAGACTTCGCACGAGTAGGATGGATACTCGATTACGGACTCCGGCTCCTAGAAGAAAAAGGGAAGGGCGGGTGGGAAAATAAGACAACCGAGGACGGGGAAAACCTCGTCACTGAGAAAGAACTGAGGATTGAACTTGGCAACGAGGCTCGAGTCAACTTGACGATTAATGCACCGGATGAAAAGAGCTGAGAACCAACGATCCGAAAACCAACTGCGTGATCCTAAAGAAAGTTTGAAGGGGAAGAGAAGTAATTCAAAACACCTACGTCGAGATTTCTCACCAGAGCGACGAAGGGGCTGAGGAGTAAAAAGAATTCCTACTCTCCGATATGACTAGACTCCAAAAACAGTTTTCTTCTAGACTCGACAATGGCCAAACTACACGATCAATCAAGGGGGCGCCTAGGGTAGGTCGAGGCTCTGATGCCAACTTGTCACGCCCAATATGCGATACTATCCTAAAGAGACTTGAAGGTCCCACCAAGGATAGAACCGCATATTGAAACGCTTTTGCAAGGTGGATATCAATACATCAACATTAAATAATAGATGGGGATACATACAAGGCATACAAATGCCGCAAGAATACATCAATACATCATACATAAGATCAACATCCGACTACGGATGAAACACACACAGAAACTCAAATGACATCCACCCTGCTAGCCCAGGCTGCCGACCTGGAACCTATCCCCTGATCGAAGAAGAAGCAGAAGAAGAACTCCAAAACAAGTAACATCGCTCTCGCATCAGGATCATCGCATAACCTGTACCTGCAATTGTTGTTGTAGTAATCTGTGAGCCACAAGGACTCAGCAATCCCATTACCATGGGTATCAAGACTAGCAAAGCTTAATGGGAAAGGAAGGGGTAAAGTGGTGAGGTTGCAGCAGCGACTAAGCATATATGGTGGCTAACATATGCAAATAAGAGCGAGAAGAGAGCAAACGGAACGGTCGTGAAGCTAGCAATAATAAAGAAGTGTTCCTGTACTCCTACTTACGTAAAACATAACCCAAGAACCGTGTTCACTTCCCGGACTCTGCAGAAAAGAGACCATCACGGCTACACACACAGTTGATGCGTTTTAATTCGAATCTGGTGTCAAGCTATCTACAACCGGACATTAACAAATTCCCATCTGCCACATAACCGCGGGCACGGCTTTCGAAAGTTTAAACCCTGCAGGGGTGTCCCAACTTAGCCCATGATAAGCTCTCGCGATCAACGAAGGATATACCTTCTCCCAGGAAGACCCGATCAGACTCAGAATCCCCGTTTACAAGATATTTCGACAATGGTAAAATAAGACCAGCAAGGCCATCCGATGCACCGACAATACCGATAGGAGCTGCACATATCTCGTTCTCAGGGCAACACCGGATGAGACATCCTAGGAGTAAAACCAGACCTCGAGTTTCCTCGAGGGGTCCCCGCAGTCTACTCGGTTCGGACCAACACTTAGATAAGCATTGGCCCGGGGGGGGGGGCTAAAATAAAGATGACACTCGGGTTGGCCGACCCAAGGGAAGGGTATAGGTGGTGGTGAGGCAAATGGTAAAACCAAGGTTGGGCCTTGCTGGAGGAGTTTTATACAAAGCAAACTGTCAAGGGGGTCCTATAAATCACCCAACCGCATAAGGAATGCAAAATACGGGAATATAACACCGGTATGAAGGAAACTAGGGCGGCAAGAGCGGAACAAAACACCAGGCATAAGGCCAAGTCTTCCACCCTTTACCAAGTATATAGATGCATTAATTAAATAAGAGATATTGTGATATCACAACATAATCCTGTCCACCATGGAGCAATCTTCAACTTCACCTGCAACTAACAACGCTATAAGAGGGGCTGAGCAAAAGCGGTAACATAGCCAATCCACGGTTTGCTAGGAAGGGTGAAAATGTTAGAGGCTGACATGGCAAATTGGGAGGCTTGAAGAACAAGTGATAGGCAGCACAGCAAAGCGATAGAACGAAGCAACTAGCATAGCAATGATAGTAGTGAGATCCAAGGTGACGGTTATGTTGCCTGAAATCCCGCTAGGAAGAAGAACGAGTCCATGAAGAAGATGAAGCCACGAAGACGAACCAAGCGTAGATGAACGAATCCTCACGATCGCAACAAAACAGGAACTATCGAGAAGAAGAACACAACATGGTAAACACACCACACATAAACAAGGCATGATGCTCAACCAAGTATGATGCATGACAAGGCTAGATGAAGCTACTCATGGCAAGAGATGATGCAAATGAGAGCAACACATCAAGGCAAGTTTGAATGAGGCCGGGAACAACATATAACAATTCCAGTAAGTCCTCATATGCAAATTTCGAAATTGTTCCAGATCTGAATAAACCTTATGTTCAATTTGTTAAACGGCAAGTTAAGATGCACCAAGATGATCTACACGAGATTCTAGTCAAGTTACATATAAAGTTCATTACATTTGGAGCTACAGCCTAGAAGATATGAGCAAAGCAAGTTAAACATGGCATTGATGCAAAAAGCATACAAACATCAAGCAAACACACCAAAACAAGGATGCAACAAGATAATATGAAGCTACATGCAAATTCAAGCAAGTTCCATATAGAGCACACTCAAAACGGAGCAACGGTGCAACACATACACTCCAAACAAGATATAACAACAATCTGTCCTAAACAGCAACTAGGCATCTTGCAAGAATCAAAACAATATGCTACAACATCTCAACATGAAAACAAAAGACATGGACATGATGTACAGGTAAAGCATAACGAAACATGAACATTGAGCTATCTCCAGAAATTACTAGAACATGCTCAAAAAGACATGGCAAGATTGCAAATAATAACAGTTTCGGACTTAGCAGAAATAACATCAGGTTGCAATGTTTAGAGCTATTAAACAACTTGCTACAGGAACTTAACATGGCAAACAAAGGCATGGCATGAATCTACTAGTCGCATATAACAAAAGTTCCTTGCTGACCATGAGTCAAAAGGGCACAGAAAATATGATGGAACCCATGTAAACATGACAAGTTATATGACAAATTAAAACATGGCAGGAACAACAATAAGTAGGCATGTTGGTGAGCTTGAACCACTCACCACACAGCAATACATGGCATGGCAAGGAAACCAATAGTAAGAATACATGTTTATGAAGCTAAGAATGGCAAGAGCAAGTTCATAGGGTGCATGGATCACTCACAAAACACATGGCAAAACGACACTTAATGTTAATAGGCTCACAACAACATTATTTAGCAATTTGAGAGCAAGATTACAACAAGCTACAACAGGCTATAAATGCAACCAGGGGCAAGAATTGATATATCAGGACATTTATAACAAAACATCTTTAGTGAATATCTCCAGATTATGCATAGAATGACTTGTAGAAGCAGGTTTACATAGCATCATGATATAGAAGATTCAGCCTAGCAAAACAGTAACAACAAGTACACTACTTCACGAGCTCGATGCACTCACTACAGAACTCACAAAAAAACATGGATTTCACCTCTGTAAAGATGCCATGATGTAGTACAAAACACATGTAGAGATCAACATCATAGGATGCTCACACAAAATGCAACAAAAATGACAAATCATCAAGTTCTGTTAACAGACAGCAGTTAACATCAGGTCATCAATATGACCTCAAACAAACATGGAACAGTGGAAAAAAATGAAGATCATCTCACCACGAACATTTTGATATATCATATGCACGAAACGGAGCTACAGTCTCGAAGTTATGATGCGATGAACATGAGCTAAAAATATGCAAATATTTAGGGACTTGGGGAAAATTCGGGGGTCAACCTCTGGATCAGGATCTGGGCGGCGCGGATCCCGAGGCGGGCTGGGCTCGCCGGAGTGGGACGGCGGGGCGGCAACCGGCGGGTGCCGGAGAGGCGTCGGAGGAAGAGGACGGCGGCGCCGCACGTCTGACGGCGGCGGGGCGGACGGAGGCGAGGCCGGCGGGGTCGGCGGGGCACGAGATCC
>NC_057813.1:319682742-319727989 GCF_018294505.1 Triticum aestivum | reverse complement strand
TCTCGGCTTCGAGAAGAAGGGCGGAGCGGCGGAGTTTGTGAAGAAGGAGTAGCAGCAACCAGCGAGGGGGAACGAACTGCTCCTGTTTCCTCTACTTATAAAGAGGGACGGGGCGGACGTTTCGGCCTTCCAAATAAACAACCACCCACAATCTCTCCCACGATGCCGCATTCAACGCGTGCCGTTATGGGAGAGTGCGGTGGATACGGAACAAGATTTGGCGTGGCCCAGCCCGCGTGTGCCCGTGCCCTGTCTTGGGCCTGGCCCAACAGCGCTCCGCACCGTGTCTGGCCCAGGCCTGGGGGCTCCTGTCGGTGTACTAGAATAGGGGTACCCTAGTACCCCGAACTTGTGCACGGGCAGTTGCAGCACCCCGCGGCAAAGGCTTGCCGGGCGAACGCCAAGATCCCCCAAGGTTCCCTTGGAGCCATCCAAGAACAAAGTATTTAAGCTAAGGAGACAAGACCCCGGCAAGAGGAGCTTGCCGGGAAGGCCAACCAAGGCGCTCCAAGGAACTTGCCGCGACGCGCCACGCGCTCCGCTAAGGCAGCAAGGCCCTGGCAAGAGGAGCTTGCCGGGAAGGCTAAACAAGGTACCCCGGGGCCCGGTGAGCGACGAGCTTCTGGACCCGGCAAGATAACAACAGCGGCAAGGCGCTTGCCGCGGCAGGCGGCCACTCTGTGCCCACGCTCCAGCGCATCCACCAATGTGTCGCTCTGGGGGCCTCTCCGGGCACGCGTGGCGAGAGGCTGTGCAGCCAGCCGTGCGCAGTGGCATGCGAAGCTGACAAGATCGCCATCGTGGTGGACGGTGGCGCCCCTAACAGTCCTTTTCTGCACTGTTCGGGCGACTCAGACGGGCATTTAATGCCCTTGTCCCCTGCCGTCAGGGTTAGGTAGGGTGCACTGTACAAGCAACTGTACCAACTACCTCACTTTTTACGTTTTTACCCTCCTCTGCGTTGCCACCTGTCGGTGACCCCTTTAGCGTATAAAAGGAGGCCCATGCGCAACGTAGAGGGGGTTGGGTTCGGAGCCTCAGACAATCGGCTTCGATTCATTCGTAGCACAGGAAACATCACACACTCTCGCTCGAGAGCAAGAACACCAGATAATACAACTAGACAAGCAGCAGTAGGAGTGTTATCTCTCCGAAGAGCTCCGAAGCTGGGTAAACTGCTCGTGTGCTTCGCCTCGATCCGCTCTTCGTGCGATCTCCACCCCCCGCCGAACCGAAAGGGGCTCGGTCCGCCGGCCCCATAGGTGTTCGTGGATCAGTTTCCCCGACATGAGGATATGATGTTGCCTAAATTGGATACATTTGTTTTGCTTACAAATGAAGGGCCTAGCTTTGAGAAGGATGAACATTGGAGCAAGAACAAGCATGGAGATGATGGCATGCACAAGGGGAATAGGAACGGGAGTTACAAGTGAGGATTTCAGGACGGGGAAGCCACCATAATGAGTGCATGAAGCCTTGGACGAAATATACAAGATGCTACTTCATAATTTTTGTCCAGAGGGTATTCTAGGTGGCGTCACCTTATTATTGGGCTAGGCCCATGTAATTTCGAAATACTTGATTATAGGCTATTTTTAGAGTCCGTATGTGTGGGGAAACAAGAGTTACGGTTGGTTTCGGACCCCTCCCTCAAGAGCCACAAAATTCCACCTTCTTCCTCCATATATACAGCCCTTAGGGCGTCGTTTAGACTTAGGGTTTTGTTTAGATTAAAGTTCGCCATAGTTGCAACTTCGCGTACTTCGTTTGTGTTCAACGACCAGAGAAAGGCGTCACAAAACCCCACCTTGATCAATAAAGCTTTCATCTTATATTCGCAATATCCAGATTGCAATCTCAGTTTCTTGCTTGTTCTTCATTTGCTTGCAGAAAACAGACCCTCGTGGTTAGGTTGATCGTGCTCCGACGTGGGTGCTCTGGCATGGTCAATAACCTCTAGGAGTTGGTTTAGCGATTGCTAAGGCGCGACGTCCTCGCATGTTCGTAGTCGGATCGTCAAATTCAACTTCCACCAAAGCGATATCCATCATCTCATCAAAAGACGGGACACCTTTGCCTCTATCAAATAATGGCAAGCATGTCATGTGTGCAAATAGTGGGCATGAATAATGCACATCACATATCACAAGCCTGAAAGCAAGATATGAGTAGAATGGCATGAATGTATTGGCGAGAGGCCATATGTAAATAGCAATGGGGCATCATGACTCTACCAACACAACAAGCATCAATAGCATGGGGCACAAATAAATCATGGTAATAGCTACAAGTATCTCCACCAAGCATGCAAATACACATAGAATTAGCATAATGGTGAATCATGGGTAGATGCAAGCAAGGGTCACAATTGCATGGCAAAATCATGTAAAGAGGTATAACATGCAAAGTGAACATGATAGTATGGGCATGAAGGAACAAGTGGTATATAGCCCATAGCCATGTGTGTAACATCCCATATTTTCAATTTGGAATGTTATACATTAGATCATCTTTGTATTTTCAAGTGGTATATAGCCCATAGAATTTCTAGGATTTTTGCAGACCGTTTAGTATTTCTTTTAATTATTTTTCTGCGCGAAATTATTTTTTCAAAAAACAAACGCGAACCGACCCCGGTCCATATTCGGCCAGGACTCCCCTGGCCGGCCACCTTTAAATAGCGCCCCCGAGCCCACCCCAGCCCACCCGCGCCCAAACCCTAGCCCCGCTGCCACCCCAGCCGCCGCCGTCGCCGCCGACCGCCGCCACCCGTCGGATGCCGCCCGCCATCGCCACTGACCGCCGCCGCCCTCGCCGGAGTCCGTCGCCGCCGGAGGTAGTCACCGGATCTGCCGCCGGTTTTCGCCGGTTAACCGCCCGGTTTTTTCTAAAAAAACTGCGGTTGTTTTTTTATTATTAGATCGGTTTTATTTTTTTCCGGTTTAGTTTATTTAATGGACATTCGTCCGTACGTTGTTCAGCCGCAGACAGCGAACGTCCGTTCGTTAGCCTCTTCGTCCGTTTTTCTTTTTCTCGGATTTTCCGCGATTATTTCTGATCGCGATTTCTGATCTGATTTTTGTTCTAGTATAACTTTTCACTCGTTTATCGGAATCACGCGATTCAAGCACCTAGAGTTTCGTCTCGAAACCCTCTTTCCGTTTAACCAACTCAAATAAGTTTTTGCTACTGCAAAATTTGACTTAGGTCCAGATTAGTGAAACGAAGCCTGTTTCTTTCGTCGTTTGAGTTTTGTTGCTTCGTTTGATTTGATTCTTTTTGCAAACCAGAGTTCTTAAGTTGAACCTCCTGGTTAGATCTTTTATTTGAGTTTTACCTGTGCATTAGATGAGTGCTTATTGTATGCTTGTTTTTTTGCAATAGGGTACCCGGAGTGTGCCGCTTGCTACTTCGAGTCTGTAGGTTTCACGGATCATCAGCAAGGCAAGTAACACTTTGATCATACCTCTTTACTACCCAATTTTATTGCATTAGATCAATCTTCAAATAATTACATGATTAGGATCTGATTAATAAGTGGGTATTGGGAAGTAGATGAGGTAGTACCGATTACCTGTTTATTTATCAAACCTTTGGGAGTTACTTCTACGCTTGCTTATATTGCTATGCTATGCTAGTAGACGTGGATTGGGTGAGTGTATCCATGACAGATGTGAGATTTTTATTTAATGGTTTACTTAAGGTGGAAACTTAAATTCACATCTGGGTAAATTGAGGCACCTGGGGAACCCAGTGTTGCCTGTATTTTTTGGAAATCCCAGGGTACCGTGTGATTCTCCTATGGACCGCCACCCAGACTCAAAGGGATCATGAGATTATTCATGCTAGAAACTTCCGTGTGCAGCTGCAAGCTACTATGGGCTCTAGCATAGTTGAGTATGTTGTGTGACCTCTTTCAGTGGTAGACTAGCAGATGTAGGGGATGTAGGTTGGTATTGTCTACCCAGAGTAAAGAGTTAATGCTTCAGAAAGACTGTGTCTCGGTCATCCGTTTCTCAAACACCGTGTAGTGCGAGAAATCAAGCGGAGGAGATCAAGTCTTGCGGGGAAAAGTGTGCAGACCTCTGCAGAGTGTATAAACTAATCATGGTTACCCGTGTCCCCGGTTATGGACGTTTTGAGTATCTAGTAGTTGGATTATCATGTGAATCTCATCATGTTACTTAATTTAATTTTGTTGGGTTAATGATGATGCTTAATTGGGATTGAGTTGGAGGAACCTTCTCAATGTTTAACAACCACCATGATAGTTAAATAAAATTTATTACTTTGTTGTAGGTAAAAATTGGCTTTATGCAAAACTGTAACCATAGAGCTTTCCACCAGCCATATATGCATGTAGTGATATCCTTATTCTGTTCATTACTCTCTATGTGTTACATTGCCAGCATATTCCTTGTGCTGACCCGTTTTCGGGCTGCAACGTTCATGTTGCAGACTTTTCAAATCACGAGTAAGGTGCCTTAGGTCGTGATCTTATACTCAGTGATACCGTTGGAGTTGATGGACTCGCTTATCTTCCAAGCCTTCCGTTGTTATCGTTATTAGATGGCCTTAAGCCATATTTATTGTAATAACTTCTCTTTTGAGACATTCGATGTAATATGTGTGTGATTGCTACTCTGTTATAAATCCTTCAAGTACTGTGCGTGTCAGCATTACCGATTCAGGGATGACACTAATGCACAGAGATCGGACTGTTTGAGGTCTGGTCGCTACAAGATGGTATCAGAGCACACACTGACTATAGGACACGACCACTAAGCTAAAGCCCTAGATCACTTCTCTCTTCTCATTTCTGACTCCTCATCTTTTCTACTCTTTTAGGATGGCGGATGCAAGGAACAAGTTCACGCAACCGGATGAAGATACACCCTTTGGACGCCACTTGAAGGAAGTCACTAGATACCTAAACATCGGAGTACCAAGCTTCACCAGGACCTACATCGCCACTTTACCAGAAGAGGAGCGTTGGATGATTCAAGTTCAAGTTCCAGGAAGGACATTCATGCCCGTCACTGAGCCCATAGAGTTTTCCTTTGATGCACCAACCTGGAGTCTAGGAAAGAGCATGGCAGCCCACATCACCGTGGGACGCATTGAAGAAGTTTACCACAAGGATCTCAAGGATACTATCTACCAGATTTGTGAGCGCTGAGATGAGCAATGGGAGATGATCAGCACCAGGAAGGATAGATCAATAGCGGCTTTCATCCAGGAGTTAAACCAGCACATTCGTCGCCAAGAGAACCAGATGTGCGCAGGCATGATAGATTTGAAGAAGGCTATGACCAAGATCATGGAGCTGGAAGAAGAACTCAAGTCTACATGCGATGGATATGAGGAGGAAATGACGACACTCGTGAAGAATGATGATCTAAAGAAGAATCTAAAAGTATTTATGGGATTCCCCGCGACTGGAGGAGAAGACGATGATTGCACTTGCCCGGAGAACTACATCATCATCGACGACACCAACTTAGACCTAGACGATAGCGATGATGACTTTGTTGATGAAGCTGGAGCAGATGTCATGGAGTCTTCGACCGATCAATTTTTCTAGTCGACCACCATAACAGTAGTAGTATTTCCTCATGTATATAGTATAGTCCGAGCACTTTTGTAACGATAGTTAGACCGTTGTATGCCCTTGTTGAATTGATTGAAGTGATATTGATTGCATTTGTCTCATGTGCATATGGGTAGTCTTTTTTTCTATAGACCTCATTCTGTTCTATATTCTCATCTTTTCTAAACCCTCAGATGCCTCTGAGACGTGTCAATGGATTTGCTTTCCCACCGGAGCTCACCCAGTTGATCCAGCAGCAGAACGCATTAATGCAGATGTTAGTCCAGAATCAGAATCAGGGGAATAACAACAACAACAACCCACCACCACCACCTGTTGATCACTTAGCCTGTTTCTTGAGGCTGAATCCGCTGGTGTTCTTCAGTAGCACCGAGCCGATAGTTGCAGATGATTGGCTCTGCAAGATGGGAAGGGAGTTGACCACTGCAGGATGCACGGATGCGGAGAAGGTGCACTTTGCCGCACATCAGCTTGATGGACCCGCAGCATCATGGTGGGAGAATTTCACAGCCACTTATCCTATTGACACTGTCACGTGGGATCAGTTTCAACAGGCTTTCCGTACTGCCCATGTTTCAGCAGGAGCTATGGCCATGAAGAAGCGTGAGTTTTGCAATTTGCACCAAGGAGGACATAATGTTGGTCAGTATGTGGATGGCTTTAGTAAGCTAGCACGTTATGCCCCAGATGACGTTGCTACAAATGCAGCTAAGCAGGAGAAGTTTCTGGAATGACTAAATGATGAGCTGAGCATGCAGTTGATGGTAGCAACCTTCAACAACTACCAGGAGTTGGTAGATAGAGCTCTCATGATTGAAGGGAAGCAGCAGCAGATTGACAACCGTAAGAGGAAGTATGGACAAGGGAAGTGCAATTCTGGAGCTCAGCAGAAGCCTCGTTTTACCCCGAACTCAGGAGGACATTTTCAGCATACCCATGGAGGAGGTAGTTCGCATAACCATAGTGGCCCCAAGAATGGTAACGAGAATGGAGGAAGCAACGGCCAGAACCGTACCAACCCCTCAACACCAGCCAAAAGGGATTTGAGCCACATCACCCGTTACAAATGCCAGAAGGTTGGACATTATGCCACTAAATGTCCTGAAGCAAAGAATGGAAATGGCAATGGAAGCTCTGGGAAGAAGCCTAACCCTTTCAGCGAAGGACAGGTGAACCACGTTAGCGTGGAGGAGGTTGAAGCCCAGCCAGATGCAGTAATAGGTAAGTTTTTGGTTAAGTCATTTACTGCGATCATTCTTTTTGATACTAGTGCATCGCATTCATACATATCAAGGGGATTTGTGGATAAGTATAAACTGCCAACCCAAGCCCTTAGGTCACCCATGTTAGTAACCTCGCCAAGAGCAGAGTATATGGCTAGTCTATGGTGTGAAGGGTTACCATTAAGGATTGGTAACTATGTGTTTCCCTCAGACCTAATTGTATTGGAATCACAAGGACTGTATGTGATATTAGGCATGGATTGGTTATCGAAGTAGGGAGGGAACATTGTATGCGCCAGTAAGTCGATTTTGCTTACCATGCCAGAAGGAAGAAGGATCAAGTATGTATCCCGGCATGTGCCGAAGAGGACTCAAGTAAATTCCTTATCAGGAGTTGTACAGGAGGAAGTACCAGTGGTGAATGATTTTCCCGAAGTATTTCCAGAGGAGTTGCCAGGCATGCCACCGGATAGAGATATTGAGTTTTTGATTGAGCTTTTGCCAGGCACGGGACCAATATCTAAGAGGCCGTACAGGATGCCCGCAAAAGATTTGGAGGAAATTAAGAAGCAGATTAAGGAGTTACTGGATAAAGACTACATTCGCCCAAGTTCTTCACCTTGGGGATCGCCAGTGCTTCTAGTGGAGAAGAAGGATGGATCATTGAGGATGGTTGTCGATTATCGAGGATAGAATGAAGTGACAATCAAGAACAAGTACCCTCTGCCGATGATCAATGATTTGTTTGACCAACTGCAAGGAGCTAAGGTATTTTCCAAGATCGATCTGTGATTAGGATACCACCAGTTAAAGATTCGAGAGCAGGATATACCTAAGACGGCTTTTACCACAAGGTACGGGCTATATGAGTATACCATCATGTCATTTGGTTTGACTAACGCACCTGCCTATTTCATGAACATGATGAACAAGGTGTTTATGGAGTTTCTGGATAAGTTCGTCGTGGTATTCATTGATGATATTTTGGTCTACTCAAAGAATGAAGAGGAGCATAAGGAGCATTTGCGTTTGGTACTTGGGAAGCTCAGAGAACATCAGTTATACGCCAAGTTCAGCAAATGTGAGTTTTGGTTGAAGGAAGTTGGATTCCTCGGACATGTTATATCCGGAGAAGGAATAGCAGCAGACCTCACCAAAGTTGTCATAGTGACAAATTGGGAAGCCCCAACAATAGTTGGAGAGATCCGGATTTTTCTTGGACTCGCAGGATACTACCGGAGGTTCATTAAGAATTTCTCAAAGATTGCAAAGCCCATGATAAAGTTGTTGAAGAAGGACACCAAGTTCAAATGGACTGAGGAATGTGAGGCTAGTTTCCAGGAGTTGAAGAAACGTTTGGTTACATCACCAGTGTTGATCCTACCAAATTAGTGCAAGGATTATGAAGTGTATTGCGATGCTTCTCATCGAGGACTTGGAGCAGTGCTTATGCAGGAAGGAAGAGTTGTTTCATATGCCTCAGGACAGCTTAAGCCTCATGAGTTGAATTATGCTACGCATGATTTGGAGTTAGCAGCCGTAGTGCATGCATTGAATACATGGAGACATTTTCTCATCGGAAACCATTGTGAAGTGTACACGGATCACAAGAGTTTGAAGTACATTTTCACGCAAAAGGAGTTGAATCTCAGGCAAAGGAGATGGTTGGAGCTCATCAAGGATTATGATATGAGATTGCATTATCACCCCGGAAAGTCTAACGTAGTAGCTGATGTGTTGAGCCGCAAGAGCCATGTCGACACACTCATGACCGGAGAGTTAATGAAGGAGTTAGCCGAGGATCTTCGCGAGCTATGTTTGGAGATAGTTCTGAGAGGCTATGTAGCAGCATTGGAGATTCAGTCTACTTTCATGGATAAGATAAGAGAAGCTCAGAAGACTGACCAGGAGATTGCCGAGAAAAAGGAGAAGATGAGCAAAGGAAAAGCTAAAGGTTTTCGTGAGGATGATCATGATACCTTATGGTTTGAGGACCGCATTTATGTGCCTAATGACCCGGAGATCAGGAAGTTGATTCTGCAAGAGGCCCATGATTCACTGTATTCGATTCACCCAGGAAATACCAAGATGTATTTGGATTTGAAGGACACTTTTTGGTGGACCGGAATGAAGAAGGATATTGCAGAGTATGTAGCAGTATGTGATGTATGTCAGAGAGTGAAGGCAGAGCATTAGAAGCCAGCAGGATTGCTACGACCATTGTCGATACCCGAATGGAAGTGGGATAAGCTAGGCATGGATTTTATCACTGGATTGCCCAGAAATCGTTCAGGCTATGACTTGATATGGTTTGTAGTCGATCGTTTGACGAAGGTAGCTCATTTCATCCCAGTGAAGACCACT
Source organism: Triticum aestivum (assembly GCF_018294505.1). NCBI lineage: Eukaryota > Viridiplantae > Streptophyta > Magnoliopsida > Poales > Poaceae > Triticum > Triticum aestivum. The sequence continues at coordinate 319,718,791 of NC_057813.1, read as the reverse complement.
TACACCAGTGCTAAGTTGGCAAAGATATACATGACTATGATCGTATGTCTGCATGGAGTTCCGAGGAGTATTGTATCGGATAGATGAACCCAGTTTACCTCAAAGTTCTGGAATCAGTTACACGAAACTTTGGGTACCAGGCTAGAGTTCAGTACAGCCTTTCATCTGCAGACAGATGGACAGACCGAGAGAGTCAATCAGATTCTGGAGGACATGCTGAGAGCTTGTGCGCTAGATTATGGATCTAGTTGGGACGACAATTTTCCATATGCGGAGTTCTCTTACAACAACAGTTATCAATCCAGTTTGAAGATGACCCCTTTCGAAGCTTTGTACGGAAGGAGGTGCAGGACACCGTTGTTGTGGGATGAAGTTGGAGACCGTTAGTTGTTTGGACTAGATTTGATTAAGGAGTCTGAACAGAAGGTGAAGTTGATCCGCGATAGGCTCAAGGTAGCCCAGTCCAGGCAGAAGAGCTATGCAGATTCTATGCAACGAGACAGTTTATGAAGTCGGAGACAAAGTTTATCTTCGTGTATCTCCACTTCGAGGAGTTAAGCGCTTTGGAGTTAAGGGAAAGTTAGCGCCACGTTTTGTAGGACCATATAGAGTTCTGGAGCGTATGAGAGAAGTTGCTTATAAGTTGGAATTGCCCGAAGGATTGTCAGGAGTTCATGATGTGTTCCACGTTTCCCAGTTGAAGAAGTGCCACGCAGAGATGGCTGATATACCGCTGAGAGATACAGTTCCCCTCGAAGCGATTCAGTTGGATAGTGATTTGACCTACGAGGAGAAACCAGTCAAGATTCTCGAATATGCCAGCCGAGTCACGCGCATCAAGGTTATCAAGTTTTTGCAAAGTTCAGTGGAGCGACCATACCGAAGACGAAGCCACCTGGGAGCGAGAAGAAGACCTACTGAAGGACCACCCTCACCTATTTTCTAGCCAAACCGAATCTCGAGGACGAGATTCATCTTAAAGGTGGTAGGTTTGTAACATCCCGAATTTTCAGTTTGGAATGTTATACATTAGATCATCTTTGCATATCATATTTTATTGCATTTTGGCCCTATCCTAGAAATTCTACGCAACTCAAGGACCCACGGAGAGAGTTGGGGATTTCGTTATTTTCATATTTGAGTTTTTTCAAAATTTGAAAATAGGATCATTTGATTTTAATCATTTTATGTTCAATTTTTCTATTATAAAAATATAGGGAATAAAATGACTTTCCCAAAATAAAGAAATATTGAGGATTTAATATTAAAATCAAATAAGATTTTATTTCGGAGTTTTATCGTTATTTTGTTTGAATTAGGAAAAATGCGCGTTTTTCAAAATTGCATTTAGGCCCCAAATAAATGTTCACCTTGTCCGGCTCGATTTTAGAGGACGGGGAAAATTTATTTTGGGATTTTTGGAGTTCGTTTAGTATTTATTTTAATCGTTTTTCTACGCATTTTTTTTAAAACGCGAACCAACCTCGGGCCGTTTTCGGCCAGGACTCCCCTGGCCGGCCCCCTTTAAATAGCGCCGCCGAGCCCACCCCAGCCCACCCGCGCTCAAACCCTAGCCCCGTCGCCATCCCAGCCGCCGCCGCCGCCACCCGCCGCCGCCGCCGACTGCCGCCGTCCTCGCCGGAGTCCTCCGCCGCCGGTTTTCGCCGGTTAACCGCCCGGTTTTTTAAAAAAACGCGGTTGTTTTTTATTATTAGATCGTTTTTATTTTTTCCGGTTTAGTTTATTTAGCGGACGTTCGTCCGTATATTTGTTTTAACGAACGGTTTTCGTCGTTTAGCTGCAGACAGCGAACGTTCGTTCGTTAGCCTGTTCGTCCATTTTTCTTTTTCTCGGATTTTTCCGCGATTATTTCTGATCGTGATTTCTGATCTGATTTTCGTTCTAGTATAACTTTTCGCTCGTTTATCAGAATCAGGCGATTCAACCGCCTAGAGTTTCGTCTCAAAACCCTCTTTCTGTTTAACCAACTCAAACAAGTTTTTGATACTGTAAAATTTGACTTAGGCCAGATTAGTAAAATGAAGCGTGTTTCTTTCGCCATTTGAGTTTCGATGCTTCGTTTGATTTGATTCTTTTTGCAAACCGGAGTCCTTAAGTTGAACCTTCTGGTTAGATCTTTTATTTGAGTTTTACTTGTGCATTAGATGAGTGCTTATTGGATGCTTGTTTGTTTGTGATAGAGTACCCGGAGTGCGCCGCTTGCTACTTCGAATCTCTAGGTTTCACGGATCATCAGCAAGGCAAGTAACACTTTGATCATACCTCTTTACTACCCAGTTTTATTGCATTAGATCAATCCTCAAACAATTGCATGATTAGGATCTGATTAATATGTGGGTATTGGGAAGTAGATGAGGTAGTACTTATTACCTGTTTATTTATCAAACCTTTGGGAGTTACTTCTACGCTTGCTTATATTGCTATGTTATGCTAGTAGACGTGGATTGGGTGAGTGTATCTATGACAGATGTGAGATTGTTATTTAATGGTTTACTTAAGGTGGCAACTTAAATCCACATCTGGGTGGATTGACGTACCTAGGGAACCTAGTGTTGCCTGTATTTTTTTGGAAATCCTGGGGTATCGTGTGATTCTCCTATGGACCGCCACCCAGGCTCAAAGGGATCATGAGATTATTCATGCTAGAAACTTCCATGTGCAGCCGCAAGCTACTGCGGGCTCTAGCATAGTTGAGTATGTTGTGTGACTTCTTTAAGTGGTAGACTAGCAGATGTAGGGGATGTAGGTTGGTACTGTCTACCTAGAGTAAAGAGTTAATGCTTCTGATAGACTGTGTCTCGGTCATCCGTTTCTCAAACACGGTGTAGTGCGAGAAATCAAGCGGAGGAGATCGAGTTTTGCGGCCAAAAGTGCGCAAACCTCTGCAGAGTGTATAAACTAATCATGGTTACACGTGTCCCCGGTTATGGACGTTTTGAGTATCTAGTACTTGGATTATCATGTGAATCTCATCATGTTACTTAATTTAATTTTGTTGGGTTAATGATGATGCTTAATCAGGATTGAGTTGGAGGAACCTTCTCAATGTTTAACAACCACCATGATAGTTAAATAAAATTTATTCCTTTGTTGTAGGAAAAAATTGGCTTTATGCAAAACTGTAACCATAGAGCTTTCCACGAGCCATATATGCATGTAGCGATAGGATTATTCTATTCATTACTCTCTATGTGTTACATTGCCAGCATATTCCATGTGCTGACCCATTTTCGGGCTGCAACGTTCATGTTGCAGACTTTTCAGACGACGAGTAAGGTGCCTTAGGGCGTGATTTTATCAGTGATGCCGTTGGAGTTGATGGACTCGCTTATCTTCCAAGCCTTCCGTTTTTATCGTTATTAGATGGCCTTAAGCCATATTTATTGTAATAAGTTCTCTTTTGAGACATTCGATGTAATAAGTGTGTGGTTGCTACTCTGTTATAAATCCTTCAAGTACTGTGCGTGTCAGCATTACCGATCCAGGGATGACACTGATGCACAGAGATCGGACTGTTTGAGGTTTGGTCGCTACGTTTGGAGAGGATCCCTACAAGGAACACAAAGAACGCACGGAAGGAAACGAGGGAAATCACGGGGGAACACAAGAGAAAACACTCAACCAACGCGAATATGATCACACATGTGCTAGATCCAAGGAACAAAAAGAGATACATGGTCCAAATCGAACAAAGGACGACACAAGTGGTGGTAGCTCATCTCTGAGAGGAGGTCTTGAATCCACGAGGGATCTTCCCTTAAAGGGGTCTTGAATCCATGGTGAATCTTCTCCGAAGAGGCCGCGGTCTCTCACGAGGAGGAGATCCGTATGGATGAGCAAAGCTCTATGTCAAATGAGCAAAACCAATGCTAACCCTATCTAGGAGGAGGAGGGGGTCTATATATAGTCTAAGCCACGAAGGGGTAAGTGAGGGGAGAAGGGGTACACGGGCCTTGGCCCAAGTCATGCACGCAGGCGGGATCCGGATGATCTGGATGGTGGCCCGGATGATCCGGGTGTCGGGGGTCCGGATGATCCAGGCGACCATCCGGATGATCCGGCATCATCGAGCAGGCTTCGGGTGCCTTCGGGCATATTACTCGGATCGTCCAGGTGGGGGTCCAGATCACCCGGGCTTGGTCCGGGTCGTTCGGCTGGGTATCCGAATGATCCGGGCAAGTCCTGTCTTGTCCGTTCTTCTTCTTCCTTCTCCTCTTCCATGCTTGGCCTTGGTCCTTTGATTCTCCATGGTCATCTTGGTTGTACCTGAGTATAGGCAAGGTCCATGCATGAGGTAGTAGCCATGTCTCACATGTGGAAAGTGACGGTTCGAAGAGGAGTGAATTCACCTTGTGTCCAATGGCGTATGTTCGAGGTCTCGTCATATGTCCTCTTGGGGCTTGGAGAGTAGTCGGAGTGTACATGGGGATGAACGTGGGATGCTCCGCATCACGGTAGTACCGCCCTTTCTGGACTGGGCAGGTCCTTCTTCTTTCGTCTTCGCTTCCACGCTTCCCTCGCGGATGGTGTAGGCGTTCCTTGGCACTTGCACTCCTCCTCGTCATTCGTGAAGCTCCAACAATACCTATGCATGCACACAATTGGAGTGTCAAGTAGTATACCATCCTCGAAGGGGTCAAGTGAACACGTGTAAAGGAGAAGATTCACCTTTATGTATGAGAAGTAGAGGTCGCACGTGTCACTTGCCAAATGAACTCTTGACATGGTGAGTCCGTAGGATGCTCCGCATCATCCCCTCCCCCTTGGGAAAGATCCGACCTCGGATCGAAAACCAAATAACCATGGGAAAGAGATGGCATCGCCATGTCGGAGTGTTCAATCACCAAGTTCTCGTCATCTTGAAGCTCGAAATGGGCACTCTCCAATGTGGCACCAGCTTGTGATTCCTTCAAAAGGAGCAAATAGAACAAACACTTGGAAAAACAAATGAGGTTAGCGTTAGTGCAAAACAAAGCATTCAGGAGGTGATTCACCAAACAAGTGTTGTCATCAAGCATAGCATAGGGTGTGACAAAGGATTGTGACATGGCATGTAAGCATATCAATCGAGCACAAGCAAAAATATCATTGGAACAAGCATGTAAATGTGAGGTAGAGATGCAAATATGTATGACAATAGCATAAGCATCTACCTCGAGGTCATAGCAAGCATTCACAAATTGCTCAATGAAAGGTCTATGGTAGGCATAGGAAGGATTCACAACACCAGATAAAATGAAGTGTCTAAACACATGGGTGAAGTGCAAGACAATCCAAACATAACGTGCATAGGGTGTAGTGAATATAGTGTAGCACTCAACACAATATAAAGAGCAATTTTTCATCATGTGTGAGGCAATCAAGTCAAGCATGCGACAAGCAATGGGACATGGCATATGTGAAGAAGTGACATTGTTGCAATCAAACATATGATAGGAGCAAGTAATGCAAGAATTGTATGCAACACACAAGGCATATATATCATGATGCATGGGAATGTGAAAATGGCAAGTCAAAGCAAGATCTCTAGCAAGTGCGATATCAAGTGGTCCAAGATGGCCAATAAGTCTCACGGTGCAAGCAACATAAGTAGTATGATCCGCAATATCCATGCTCAAGAAAGATGTCACCTTGAAGGCATGTCCTTGTGCATTCTTCACAATGCCGAAGTGGTAGGAAATGTGGTGTAGAAGGGAGTCATGGTAGAATGTATGAGGCTCGCTCTCAAGAGCTCGAAAGGTCAACTCACATGAAGGGGAAGTCGACACGAAGTCCAAGTATCCTACACATGCACAAAACAAAGCAAAGAACGTATATGCATGGTAGATAAACACATCATCCATCATGATGGTTCTCTTCTCTTGCACATAATCATTAGAATCACAAGTGCATGAATAATAAGATGCAAAAATGGCTATATTCATGGAACTAGGTATATGGTGCAAAGAGGGAAGACAAGCATGCTTCACAACGAATATGTCAAAATCTCCAAATATATGTGAGAATGCTATGGGGGCAATCTCATGAGCAAGATTAAGAGCATTGTTGCACTCAATACATGGCAAGTCATCTAGAATAAGAGAGGCAACACATGGAGATATATGACAAGAAGCAATATCAATCATGTGCAAAGCATGTAGATGGTTGTCATCAACTGCATGAGATGAGCAAGTATGAATCATGGGTGATGCAACACGAGCAAGCATAGAGATCAAGTCATGCAAACTAGTGGAGCGAAGATGCAACACACTAGAGTAAATCATGGCAATCATGTCATGTGAGCAAATACTAGGCATAGACAATGCACATGACATATCGCAAGCACGAATACAAAGCAAGCTCATAGTATCATAATAGGGGTGGGTCACAAATGGAACGGGGCAACAACAAGCAATATCTCCACCAAGCTTGCAAATACACCTAAAAGTATGAGAGCCAATCATCATGTGTAAAGCAAAGCATGGGTCACAACTGCATGGCAAAGGCATAGGAATAGGCATATCATGCAAAGTGAACATGGCAAGATGGGCATATAATATGTAATGGACAACCACCCATAGCCAATTGAGGGCCATGTAGAAGAAATGCGCTAAGTCTTTGCGCGAAGAGAGCGGTGGGAAAGACAATCCATGGGATCCCAAGTCCTCATTGCTCTCTAAAGCTCGTTTTGTCAACTCGTGGGATTGCGAGGTTGACAAGTATTCATGGGTACCTACACAAAAGAGACACTAACCAAAGAAATTGTGTGCGTGGTAAATGTACACATCATCCATCATGATGTGTATGTGCACGTGTGAGTTGGCACAAGATAAGCATCACTCAAAGAAATTTGATGCATGGTATAAGAACATGTCATCCATCATGAAAGAATAGTTATTGTGTATGACACGATGGGGATGCAAATTTAGCATAGAAGTATATGGCACAACAATAGCATGTTTATTCATGGGGAACATATGGTGCACATAATTATTGGGATCATGCAATGGATGGGATGGATAAAAATCTCCTAACATGTATGAGGAAACTATGGGGGTCTCCTCATGAGAAATAGCGGAAACATCATATGGAGAAAATGGACAACATCCAAAACAATGCATACTCGAAGCTAGGTGGTCATGGCATGGCCTATGAGATAAAAGATGCAAAGGGAGCATATCAATATCATCACAAGAAAAACAAATGCCAATAACCATGGGCTTGTCATCTATGCCATAAGTGCAAATTGGGTTAATTTGAAAGGCATATGCATAGTTGCTATGATGAGATTGCAAATATGACATATGGTGAATCTCATGCATAGCATACGGAAAGTCAAGCGGATTATCAAACATGATGTGACTTAAAGAATTGTCACAAGAAATCATATGTAACATGGCATCACTACTAATAGACTCCACATGAGAATAATCATACTCATCATAAATGGACAAATCATCACCATGGGGAAATAATACTAGCATGATGCATGGTACTAGGTGGATCAACATCATGCAAGAAATCAATGTCAAGAATGGTGGTCATCACCTTCACCTATGTTACCTTTCTCATTCCACTCAAGTGTTGTAGGTGAGGTGGGAAAGACCAAATGGTGGTCATCATCATCAACTTGATGGAACCATGTGGGGGGTGCATCATATTCCACCATGGCCATCGTCTTGTCCAAAGGAAGGACAAAGTCGTCGAGATTCGGCGCATCATCATATATGGGACCTGCACCAAATGAGAAGACACAATAGAGGTAGAGGTTAAGTCATTAGAAATCATAGTGGCCTCGCATGCCCTATCAACTATCACACTCTCTCTATGTGGTGGTTCACTCACTCCCTCAAAATAGGTGCACTCAAACTCACGTATGGTGGAGTCACTCATCTCACTCAGGTGGTGGGGGTTGTGGCTCTCCTCACATGGGAATTGGGGCAACTCATCATATATGGAGCTAGTGGTGAACTCACTCTCACTCTCAATATGGTGACACAAGTCACTCAAGTCATCATACGTCGCCGTGGTCGATGTGAAATACTCAACCATCTCATCGTCGTCGCCATGGATGAAGGCCGAAGATGGCACATCATCACTCTCCTTCATGATCGAAGGGAAAATACCATGCTCGATCATCTCGTCACCATCGCCGTGGATGAAGGCCGAAGATGGCACATCATCACTCTTGCCTCCTAAAATGGAAGCATCATCCTTGCTCGCCACCTTGTCGCATGCCTCCAAAGCTTGGTCCTTGCGGGTCTCCGTAGTCGTACTCGTCGCCGCACCATCTTGAAAAAGAGTCAAGGTAGACTCGGCATCATCAATGCCACAAAGATGGATGGCGGTGAAGTCAAACTTGGGAGCATCATCTTGGAGCTCTTCGGGCTTGGACATCATGGTGGTACTAGCCTCATGCTTGTCGTAGAGCTTGGTCGCTGCGAAGTGTGCTTGGGGTGGAGAAGCCTTGGCCTTCATGAGTTCTTGTTCCGCCTTGAGAGCACCAATGTAGTAGTTGTCGAGGGACTTGTAGTTTTCGAGGAAGATAGTCTTGGAGATGTCGTTGTTCAATCCCATCATGAAGTGGAACTTCATCAAAATGGGGTCGTGCACGCCGGCTCGTCGCAAGGCGATCTTCATCTCCTTGAAGTACTTGTCGATGGACTTGGATCCTTGGATGGTGTTCTCCAATTAGCGTCGAAGTTGTTCCGTGTAGGTTGGAGGCACGAATTCTCGCTGCAAAGCTCTCTTCGTCTTGGGCCAACTCATCTCGTAGCTCTCCGAAGGTGTGTGAATCCACCATGTTGAGGCGTAGTCGTGGAAGTTTCTTGTGGCGCACTTCACTTGATCTTGGGACGAACTTGATGTAGCTTGAGGTAGTCGTCCATCAAGCACTCCCACTCGAGATACTCCTCGGGTTCTTGATTCCCATAGAAAGGAATCGCGTGGTCGATGTCGAGGTCGTAGTAGCTCGGTGAAGTTGCGGACTTGAGCTTGGGGAGCTTCTCTTGAGCGTAGCCTTGAGGTTCTTGTTGGCGAACAAGCCGTATGTCCGTACGCGAAGATGCCTTGAAGTCACTTGGCGAAGATGCCAAGGGAGATGGTGAAGTCTTTGAGCGGTTGTTGGTGTAGAGCTCTTGACCTTCACGTTCTTGTTGGTGATGGTGTCGATGCTGATGTGATCTTGCCGGAGATGGTAGCTCGAAAGCATGTGCTCTTGAGCGTCTTCTCGAAGATGAGGAAGATTGCTTGTAGGACTTGATGAGGGCTTTGATCTCCTCCATTTGAGCTTGCATCTTGGCGTCGGAGTTGTTGTTCGTGGCATCGAACTCGTCATTGTTGTTGTAGACCGAAGGTGAAATGCGTTGCCTATCCATCACAAGACTCGAGTAGAGGTGAGTAGGAAATGAGATAAACAATACCAAGTTACCTTTTCCCAAAGTTGAGGATGTATCCCGTTTCCCTCAATGTGAATGAAAGAATAGTGGAATTGGTACCGGACTTGTTCACTCACACCTATCAAGTAAAGCTTATGGTAGAGCTCGGTGAGGATAGTGGCACAAAAATTTGATGCAAAATGTTAGCAAGAGTCAATAATGTTGAAAGAGATTCACAAATTTGCAAGCAAAACAAGTAGACCAATAGCAATGTGGCACACGAAAACACACACACGGATAGATAAATGGGGTTGTGCAACCAAGGAATGAGCACAAAATGTGGAATCCATGGAAAACACTCGTGTTGCACAACTCAAGAGAGACGCTAGCACGATTGCTCAATAGGCGGATACGACACTTGTGCAGAACCTATAAGATGCAAAATGGATAAACTCTCTATCCCAAGTATGCTATCTATGTATGGTTCCCGATGCTCTCTCAAGATGATCCAAGATGATCGGATATGACAATCTTATGTGCAATGTGGCATGATGCTATGGCACTTGCTTACAAGCTTCTTTGCTCTCTTTCTTTTGCTTAAAAGCTTTACTCTCTTTTTTTGTATGGCCACTTTTGCACAATGCACAAACCAATATAGCAATTGTGTATATGCGGGAACAAACTTGTGACACAAGATATGATACCAATATATGCACCACGATGATATGGTAAGTATGCTATGGGAAGTGTTATCACTAATGTGCACAAGTCACGTTGCTGGCAATACTCAAATGGCTAGTCTCGATAGGCAAGTAACGCAAAATGGGCTAGGGGTTAACAATGCAATTGCAAGGGGAATATACAATGATGTCGCCGAGGTTACCATCCTTTGCGATGATGAGTGGCGGTGTTCTTGATGTAGACACCAAGATGATGGAGACTCATCCCTAAGTAGCCGAAACACCTTAGGAAATGGAAAAACCGTGAACTCAAAATCTCAAATGACAAATGTCAAATGGTGGTAGCGGGAAAGCGGTGGTGGTTGCGGAAACTCAATGGGATTGCGGGAATGCAATGATGGGTTTTGAGACGCAATGCGGAAGTGGAGGAAGGTGGTGGACTATACACGGTGTTGGAGTTGAAGCAATGGTCCCTAAGTAGCCGAAACACCTTAGGAGACTCAAATCACAACTCAAACAACCTCAAATGCTAAGGGGAACAAAATGGGTTAGGTTGCGGTGATCGGTGGTGGCTATGCGGATGATATGGTGGAGGGCCTAGGCAAACTTTCAAAATTTTGGAAATTTTGATGGAGTCAAATGGTGTTGGAACCTATCTAGATGGATGGGGGATGTCAATAGCTACTCAACAAGCTAAAGAACGCGAATATCGGACTCCGGATGAGGAAGTTATGGGCAAAACGGTGAAACTCGAAACACCGAAACTGGGTGGGGCGGTAGTACCGCTTGGGAGGGCGGTAGTACCACTTGTGGTGCTTAGAGGTAGTACCGCTTGGAGGGCGGTAGTACCACTCGTGTCGGGATTCTTCACAGATCAAATCAGGGCGCAATTTTGGGGCGGAAATGGATGATTTCGGTGGCACAATTTGACGAATTTCGTGGATGGAAGTTGGGGAAACTTGGGGAGATGCTAGATCCACTCGAAACCAAGCAAATACATGGATCAAAATCAACAAAACATCATCAAACCAACAAATCACAAAAAAAAATTGGGGCTATTTTTGGTGGGGATTTTCGTATTTTAGGACGAAATCAAGCAAAAGAAGACTAGAAAAAGAGGGGTAGGGGCTCCAAATTCATGATCAACCTTGCTCTAATCCAAGATAATGTAGGGTAGAACCCTAGCAGCCCGATCTTTCACGATTGGAGTGGGATCCCTCGAAGAACACGAAGAACACGGGGAAGAACGGAGAGAAATCACAAGGGGAAACACTCAAGAACAAGTCCAATCACACATCCACTAGTCAATCAAACACACAAGATCCATAAGGTACTTGAGCAACAAAGAGAAAGATACAAGGTAAAGTTCATCTCCAAGAGGAGGTCTTGATGGGGGTCCTCCGGTGAGGGGGGTCTTGATGATATCCCATAGGATCTTCTCCAAGATGGAGGTCTTGGCCTCCAATGGAGTAGTCTCTCTCTCTCAAGAGAAGAGTAGGAGCAAAGCTCACATACAAATGAGCTATCACTTTGCTAACCCTAGAAAGGAGGTGGAGGTGGTCTTTTTATAGTCAAGCCACGAAGGGGTAAGTGGGAGAGGGATACAAGGCCAAAGGCCCGCGGCTACGCACAGGCAGGGCGGTAGTATCGGACACATGGGCGGTAGTACCGCTTGAGCGGTAGTACCGCTTGGAGGGGCGGTAGTACCGGACTTACACCGCTCGATCACTCGATTTTGTCGGGTTGAGCGGTAGTAGCTCGGATGTTGGGCGGTAGTACGGCTTGGATGGTCTGAGCGGTAGTACCGCTTGCTTTGGGTGGTAGTACCGCCCTTTCTGGACTAGGCAGGTCCTTCTTCCGTCTTCGCTTCCACACTTCCCTCGCGGATGGTGTAGGCGTTCCTCGGCGCTTGCACTCCTCCTCCTCGTCCGTGAAACTCCGACAATACCTATGCATGCACATGAGTGGAGTGTCAAGTAGTATACCATCCTCGAAGGGGTCAAGTGAAAATGTGTAAAGGGGAAGATTCACCTTTATGTATGAGAAGTAGAGGTTGCACATGTCACTTGCCAAACGAACTCTTGACATGGTGATGTCCGTAGGATGCTCTGCATCATCCCCTCCCCCTTGGTAAAGATCCGACCTCGGATCGAAAACCAAATCACCATGGGAAAGAGATGGCGTCGCCATGTAGGAGTGGTCAATCACCAAGTTCTCGTCATCTTGAAGCTCGAAATGGGCACTCTCCAATGTCGCACAAGCTTGTGATTCCTTCAAAAGGAGCAAATAAAAAAACACTTTCAAGAACTGCCATAGAATGGACCAATGTTCACTAAAACAGTCATAACTTTGCCATTCAGAGTCCATGTCGGACCCACAAGTACCCAAACTGCTCACGGCAAGCGTGCGAATCCAAAAAATACTCCCCGCTTGCGCCAGGAGGCCCGGAGTACCCTCAAATACGGCATTAGGCAGGACTTTTTGGCCCTGAAAGTCAAAGAACATAATTCGCTGCTGCTTTTTAGACAAGATTCCGAACCCATTGGCACTTCCTTTTGAAGCAAATTCGAGAGATTATGTTGGTTACAGACATTATCCCCCCTGGTAGGGACAAACTTAGCTTTCTGTAGATGCTCTATGAGCCGGGCAATCTCATTTAGCCGTAAATTGAAGAAAATCCAGTGGCTATATGCCTTATTCTCCTTGTTTTCGCCGGATGGCATGCTGTAACTCATGCGCGTGAAAGCCAAGAACAAAAGGGCATTCGTGGAATCACTCAATATATATGTGGAAACAATATCACCACTATAGAGGACAAGAAATTTCGGGGCGGTCAGGCAAAAAGTGTCACGGGGAAATGAAGTACTTTCAAGGACTGCCATAGAATGGACTAATGTTCACTAAAACGGTCATAACTTTGTCATTCGGAGTCCGTGTCGGACCCACAAGTACTCAAACTGCTCACGGCGAGCATGCGAATCCAAAAATACTCCCTGCTTGCACAAGGAGGCCTGGAATACCCTCAGGTCCGGTCTTAAGCAGGACTTTTTGGCCCTGAAATTCAAAGAACATCACTCGCCGCTATTTTTTGGACAAGTTTCTAAACCCATTGGCACTTCCTTTTGAAGGAAATTCATATTCTGTTGGTTATATACATTAGCCCCCCTGGTAGGGACAAACATAGCTTTCTTCAGATGCTCTATGAGCCGGGTAATCTCATTTAGCCATAAATTGAAGAAAATCCAGCAGCTATATGACTCATTCTCCTTGTTTTCGCCGGATGGAATGCTGTAACTCATGAGCATGAAAGCTAAGAACAAAAGGGCATTCCTGGCATCGGTTCAATATATATGTGCAAACAATATCTCCACTATAGAGGCAAGAAATTTCGGGGTGGTCAGGCAAAAAGCGGCATGGGAAAATGAAGTACTTTCAAGGACTGCCATAGAATGGACCGATGTTCACTAAAATGGGCATAACTTTGTCGTTCGGAGTCCCTATCGGACCCACAAGTACTCAAACTGCTCGTGTGAGCCTTCGAATGCAGAGAATACTCCCCGCTTGCGCCAGGAGGCCTGGAGTACCCTCAAATTCAGTCGTAAGCATGACTTTCTGGCCCTGAAAGTCAAAGAACATCATTCGCCGCTGTTTTTGGACAAGTTTCCGAAACCATTGGCACTTCGTTTTGAAGGAAATTCGAGAGATTATGTTGGTTATAGACATTAGCCCCCTGGTAGGGACAAAGTAGCTTTCTGTAGATGCTCTATGAGCCGGGCAAGCTCATTTAGCCGTAAATTGAAGAAAATCCAGCGGCTATATGCCTTATTCTCCTTGTTTTCGCCGGATGGCATGCTGTAACTCATGCGCGTGAAAGCCAAGAACTAAAGGGCATTTGTGGCATCGTTCAATATATATGTGGAAACAATATCTTCACTATAGAGGAAAAGAAGTTTCGGGGCGGTCAGGAAAAAAGCGTCACGGGAAAATGAAGTACTTTCAAGGATTGCCATAGAATGGATCGATGTTCACTAAAACGGTCATAACTTTGTCATTCGGAGTCCGTGGTGGACCCACAAGTACTCAAACTGCTCGCGGCGAGTGTGTGAATCTAGAAAATACTCCCCGCTTGCGCCACGAGGCCCAGAGTACCCTCAAATTCGGCCTTAAGCGGGACTTTTTGGCCCTGAAAGTCGAAGAACATCATTGGCCGCTGCTTTTGGACAAGTTTGTGAACCCATTGGCACTTCCTTTTGAAGGAAATTCAAGAGATTATGTTGGTTATACACATTAGCCCCCATGGTAGGGACAAACGTAGCTTTCCGCAGATGCTCTATGAGCCGGGCAATCTCATTTGGCCGTAAATTGAAGAAAATCCAGCGGCTATATGCCTTATTCTCCTTGTTATCGCTGGCATGCTCTAACTCATGCGCTTGAAAGCCAAGAACAAAAAGGCATTCCTGGCATCAATAACTATATATGTGGAAATAATATCTCCACTATAGAGGACAAGTAATTTCGGGGCGGTCAGGCAAAAAGCGTCACGGGAAAATGAAGTACTTCCAAGGACTGCCATAGATTGGATCGATGTTCACTAAAACGGTCATAACTTTGTCATTCAGAGTCCTTGTCGGACCAAGAAGTACTCAAACTGCACACGGCGAGTATGTGAATCCATAAAATACTCCCTGCTTGCGCCAAGAGGCCCGGAGTACCCTCAAATCCGGCCTTAAGCAGGACTTTTTGGCCCTGAAAGTCAAAGAACATCATTCGCCGCTGTTTTTCGGACAAGTTTCTAAACCCATTGGCACTTCCTTTTGAAGGAAATTCAACAGATTATGTTGGTTATAGACTTTCGCCCCCCTGGTAGGGACAAACGTAGCTTTCTACAAATGCTCTATGAGACGGGTAATCTCATTTAGTCGTAAATTGAAGAAAATCCAGCGGCTATATGCCTTATTCTCCTTGTTTTCGCCGGATGGAATGCTGTAACTCATGAGCGTGAAAGCCAAGAACAAAATGGCATTCCTGGCATCGGTTCAATATATATGTGGAAACAATATCTCCACTATAGAGGACAAGAAATTTCGGGGCGGTCAGGCAAAAAGCGTCATGGGAAAATGAAGTACTTTCAAGGACTGCCATAGAATGGACCGATGTTCATTATAATGGTCATAACTTTGTCATTCGGAGTCCCTGTCGGACCCAGAAGTACTCAAACAGCCCGTGGTGAGCGTGCAAATCCAGAAAATACTTCCCACTTGCACCAAGAGGCCCGAAGTACCCTCAAATTCGGCCTTAAGTAGCAATTTTTGGCCTTGAAAGTCAAAGAACATCATTCGCCGTTGTTTTTCAGACAAGTTTCCGAACCCATTTGCACTTCCTTTTGAAGGAAATTCGAGAGATTATGTCAGTTATAGACATTAGCCCCCCTGGTAAGGACAAATATAGCTTTCTGTAGATGCTCTATGAGCTGGGCAATCTCATTTAGCCGTAAATTGAAGAAAATCCAGCGGCTATATGCCTTATTCTCCTTGTTTTCACCGGATGGCATGCTGTAACTCATGCGCGTGAAAGCCAATAACAAAAGAGCATTCGTGGCATCGCTCAATATATATGTGGAAACAATATCTACACTATTGAGGAAAAGAAATTTCGGGGCGGTCAGGTAAAAAGCATCACGGGAAAATGAAGTACTTTCAAGGAATACCATAGAATGGACCGATGTTCACTAAAACGGTCATAACTTTGTCATTCGGAGTCCGTGTCGAACCCACAAGTACTCAAAGTGCTCACGGTGAGCGTGCGAATCCAGAAAATACTCCCCACTTGCGCCAGGAGGCCCGGAGTACCCTCAAATCCGGCCTTAAGGAGAACTTTTTGGCCCTGAAAATCAAAGTACATCATTCTCCAATGTTTTTAGGGCAAGTTTCTAAACCCATTGGCACTTCCTTTTGAAGGAAATTCAACAGATTATGTTGGTTATAGACATTAGCCCCCCTGGTAGGGACAAACTTTGCTTTCTGCAGATGCTCTATGAGCCGGGCAATCTCATTTAGCCGTAAATTGAAGAAAAACCAGCGGCTATATGCCTTATTCTCCTTGTTTTCGCCGGATGGAATGTTGTAACTCATGAGCGTGAAAGCTAAGAACAACAGGGCATTCCTGGCATCGGTTCAATATATATGTGGAAACAATATCTCCACTATAGAGGACAAGAAATTATGGTCGGTCTGGCAAAAAGCATCATGGGAAAATGAAGTACTTTCATGGACTGTCATAGAATGGACCGATGTTCACTAAAACGGTCATAACTTTGTCATTCGGAGTCCCTGTCGGACCCACAAGTACTCAAACAGCCCGTGATGAGTGTGCGAATCCAGAAAATACTCCCCGCTTGCGCTAGGAGGCTTGAAGTACCCTCAATTTCGGCCTTAAGCAGTACTTTTTGGCCGTGAAAATCAAAGAACATCCTTCGCCGCTATTTTTTGGACAAGTTTCCGAACCCATTGGCACTTCCTTTTGAAGGAAATTCGAGAGATTATGTTGGTCATAGACATTAGTCCCCCGAGTAAGGACAAACGTAGCTTTCCGTAGATGCTGTATGAGCCGGGCAATCTCATTTAGCCGTAAATTGAAGAAAATTCAGCTGCTATATGCCTTATGCTCCTTGTTTTCGCCGATGGCATGCTAACAAAAGGGCATTCGTGGCATCGCTCAATATATATATGGAAACAATATCTACACTACAGAGGAAAAGAAATTTCGAGGCGGTCAAGCAAAAGGCATCACGGGAAAATGAAGTACTTTCAAGGACTACCATAGAATGGACCGATGTTCACTAAAACGGTCATAAGTTTGTCATTCGGAGTCCGTGTCAAACCCACAAGTACTCAAACTACTCGAGGTGAGTGTGCGAATCCAGAAAATACTCCCCGCTTGCGCCAGGAGGCCCGGAGTACCCTCAAATCTGGCCTTAAGGAGGACTTTTTGGCCATGAAAGTCAAAGTGCATCATTCGCCGATGTTTTTCGGACAAGTTTCTAAACCCATTGGCACTTCCTTTTGAAGGAAATTCAAGAGATTATGTTGGTTATAGACATTAACCCCCCTGGTAGGGACGAACGTAGCTTTCTGCAGATGCTCTCTGAGCCGGGCAATCTCATTTAGCCGTAAATTGAAGAAAATCCAGCGGCTATATGCCTTATTCTCCTTGTTTTCGCCAGATGGAATGTTGTAACTCATGAGCGTGAAAGCTAAGAACAACAGGGCATTCCTGGCATCGGTTCAATATATATGTGGAAACAATATCTCAACTATAGAGGACAAGAAATTTTAGGGCGGTCAGGCAAAAAGCGTCACGGGAAAATGAAGTACTTTCAAGGACTGCCATAGAATGGACCGATATTCACTAAAACGGTCATAACTTTGTCATTCAGAGTCCCTTTCGGAACCACGAGTACTCAAACTGCTCACGGCGAGCGTGCGACTCCAGAAAATACACCCCGCTTGCGCCAGGAGGCCCATAGTACCCTCAAATCCGGCCTTAAGCATGACTTTTTGGTCCAAAAAGTCAAAGAACATCATTTGCCGCTGTTTTTCTGACAAGCTTCTAAACCCATTGGCACTTCCTTTTGAAGGGAATTCAAGAGATTATGTTGGTTATATACATTTGCCCCCCTGGTAGGGACAAACGTAGCTTTCTTCAGATGCTCTATGAGTCGGGCAATCTCATTTAGCCGTAAATTGAAGAAAAACCAGTGGCTATATGCCTTATTCTCCTTGTTTTCACCGGATGGAATGATGTAACTCATGAGCGTGAAAGCCAAGAACAAAAGGGCATTCGTGGCATCGCTCGATATATATGTGGAAACAATATCTACACTATAGAGGAAAAGAAATTTTGGGGCGGTCAGGCAAAAAGCGTCACTGGAAAATGAAGCACTTTCAAGGACTGCCATAGAATGGAGCGATGTTCACTAAAACGGTCATAAATTTGTCATTCGGAGTCCCTGTTGGACCCACAAGTACTCAAACTGCTCGCGGGGAGTGTGCGAATCCAGAAAATACTCCCCGGTTGTAGCAAGAGGCCCAGAGTACCCTCAAATTCGGCCTTAAACATGACTTTTTGGCCCTCAAAGTCAAAGAACATCATTCGCTGTTGTTTTTTGGACAAGTTTCAGAACCCATTGGCACTTCCTTTTGAAGGAAATTCGAGAGATTATGTTGGTTATAGACATTAGCCCCCTGGTAGGGACAATCATAGCTTTCTGTAGATGCTCTATGAGCCGGGCAATCTCATTTAGCCGTGAATTGAAGCCAGCGGCTATATGCCTTATTCTCCTTGTTTTCGCCAGATGGCATGCTGTAACTCATGCTCGTGAAAGCCAAGAACAAAAGGGCAATCGTGGCATTGCTCAATATATATGTGGAAACAATATCTACACTATAGAGGAAAAGAAATTTTGGGGCGGTCAGGCAAAAAGCGTCACGGGAAAATGAAGTACTTTCAAGGACTACCATAGAATGGACCGATGTTCACTAGAACGGTCATAACTTTGTCATTCGGAGTCCGTGTCAGACCCACAAGTACTCAAACTACTCGCAGCGAGTGTGTGAATCTAGCAAATACTCCTCGCTTGTGCCAGGAGGCCCAGAGTACCCTCAAATTCGGCCTTAAGCATGACTTTTTGGCCCTGAAAGTCGAAGAACATCATTGGCCGCTGCTTTGGGACAAGTTTATGAACCCATTGGCACTTCCTTTTGAAGGAAATTCGAGAGATTATGTTGGTTATACACATTGGCCCCCATGGTAGGGACAAGCGTAGCTTTCCGCAGATGCTCTATGAGCCGGGCAATCTCATCTAGCCGTAAATTGAAGAAAATCCAGCAGCTATATGCCTTATTCTCCTTGTTTTCGCCGGATGGCATGCTGTAACTCATGGGCATGAAAGCCAAGAACAAAAGGGCATTCTTGGCATAGATCAATATATATGTGGAAACAATATCTCCGGTATAGAGGACAAGTAATTTCGGGTCGGTCAGGCAAAAAGCGTCACGGGAAAATGAAGTGCTTTCAAGGACTGCCATAGAATGGACCGATGTTCACTTAAACTGTCATAACTTTCTCATTCAGAGTCCCTGTCAGACCCACAAGTACTCAAACTGCACACGGCGAGCGTGCGAATCTAGAAAATACTCCCCACTTGCGTTGGGAGGACCGGAGTACCCTCAAATCCGGCCTTAAGCAGGACTTTTTGGCCCTGAAAGTCAAAGAACATCATTCGCCGCTATTTTTCGGACAAGTTTCTAAACCCATTGGCACATCCTTTTGAAGGAAATTCAAGAGATTATGTTGGTTATAGACATTAGCCCCCTCGTAGGGACAAACATAGCTTTCTGCAGATGCTCTATGAGCCGGGTAATCTCATTTAGCCGTAAGTTGAAGAAAATCCAACGGCTATATGCCCTCTTCTCCTTGTTTTCGCCGTATGGAATCCTGTAATTCATGAGCGTGAAAGCCAAGAACAAAAGGGCATTCCTGGCATCAGTTCAATATATATGTGGAAACAATATCTCCGGTATAGAGGACAAGTAATTTCGGGGCGGTCAGGCAAAAAGCATCACGGGAAAATGAAGTGCTTTCAAGGACTGCCATAGAATGGACTGATGTTCACAAAAATGGTCATAACTTTGTCATTCGGAGTCCCTGTCGGACCCACAAGTACTCAAACTGCTCGCGGCGAGCGTGTGAATCCAGAAAATACTCCCTGCTTGCGCCAGGAGGCCAGGAGTACCCTCAAATTAGGCCTTAAGCAGGACTTTTTGGCCCTGAAAGTCAAAGAACATCATTCGCCGTTGTTTTTTGGACAAGTTTCTGAACCCATTGGCACTTCCTTTTGAATGAAATTCGAGAGATTATGTTGGTTATAGACATTAGACCCCCTGGTAGGGACAAACGTAGCTTTCTACAGATTCCCTATGATACGGGAAATCTCATTTAGCCATAAATTTAAGAAAATCCAGTGGCTATATGCCTTAGTCTCCTTGTTTTCACCGGATGGCATGCTGTAACTCATGCTCGTGAAAGCCAAGAACAAAAGGGCATTCGTGGCATCGCTCAATATATATCTGGAAACCATATCTCCACTATACAGGACAAGAAATTTTGTGGCGGTCGGGCAAAAAGCGTCATGGGAAAATGAAGTACTTTCAAGGACTGCCATAGAATGGACTAATATTCTCTAAAACGGTCATAACTTTGTCATTCGGAGTCCCTGTCGGACCCACAAGTACTCAAACTGCTCGGAGCGAGTGTGCGAATTTAGAAACTACTCCCCGCTTGCGCGAGGAGGCCTGGAGTACCCTCAAATCCGGCCTTAAGAAGGACTTTTTGGCCTGAAAGTCAAAGAACATCATTCACCGCTGTTTTTCGGACAAGTTTCTGAACCCATTGGCACTTCTTCTTGAAGGAAATTCGAGAGATTGTGTTGGTTATACACATTAGACCCACTAGTAGGGACAAACGTAGCTTTCTGCAGATGCTCTATGAGCCGAATAATCTCAGTTAGCCGTAAATTGAAGAAAATCCAGCGGCTATATGCCTTATTCTCCTTGTTTTCGCCGGATGGCATGCTGTAACTCATGCGTGTGAAAGCCAATAACAAAAGGGTATTCGTGGCATCGCTTAATATATATGTGGAAACAATATCACCACTATAGAGGACAAGAAATTTCGGTGCGGTCCGGCAAAAATTGTCACGGGAAAATGAAGTACTTTCAAGGAATGCCATAGAATGGACCGATCTTCACTAAAACGGTCATAACTTTGTCATTCGGAGTCCGTGTCGGACCCACAAGTACTCAAACTACTCGCGGCGAGCGTGCGAATCTAGAAAATTATCCCCGCTTGCGCCAGGAGGCCCGGAGTACCCTCAAATTAGGCCTTAAGTAGGATTTTTTTGCCCTGAAAGTCAAAGAACATCATTTGCCTTTGTTTTTCGGACAAGTTTTTGAACCCATTGGCACTTCCTTTTGTAGGAAATTCGAGTGCTTATGTTGGTTATAGACATTAGCCCCCTGGTAGGGACAAACGTAGCTTTTTGTAGATGCTCTATGAGCCGGGCAATCTCATTTGGCCATAAATTGAAGAAAATCCAGCGGCTATATGCCTTATTCTCCTTGTTTTCTCCGGATGGCATGTTGTAACTCATGCGCGTGAAAGCCAAGAGAAAAAGGACATTCCTGGCATTGGTAAATATATATGTGGAAAGAATATCTCCACTGTAGAGGACAAGAAATTTTGGGGCGGTCAGGCAAAAAGCGTCACGGGAAAATGAAGTACTTTCAAGGACTGCCATAGAATGGACCGATGTTCACTAAAATAGTCATAACTTTGTCATTCGGAGAACGGAGTCCCTATCAGACGCAGTACTCAAACTGCTCGCGGCAAGCGTGTAAATCCACAAAATAGTCCCTTCTTGCACCAGGAGTCCCGGGGTACCCTCAAATTCGGCCTTAATCAGGACTTTTGGCCCTGAAAGTCAAACAACATCATTCGTCGCTGTTTTCGGACAAGTTTTTGAACCCATTGGCACTTCTTTTTGATGGAAATTTGAGAGATTATGTTAGTTATAGTCATTATACCCCATGGTAGGGAAAACATAGCTTTCTATAGAATCTCTATGAGCCGGGCAATTTCATTTAGCCATAAATTGAAGAAAATCCACCGACTATATGCCTTATTCTCCTTGTTTTTGCCGGATGGCATGCTGTAACTCATGCGCGTGAAAGCCAAGAACAATAGGGCAATCATGGCATCGCTCAATATATATGTGGAAACAATATCTCCACTATAGAGGAAAAGAAATTTCGGGGCGGTCAGGAAAAAGCGTCACGGGAAACTGAAGTACTTTCAAGGACAGCCATAGCATGGACCGATCTTCACTAAAATGGTCATAACTTTGTCATTCGGAGTCCGTGTCGGACCAACAAGTACTCAAACTGCTCACGGCGAGCGTGCAAATCTAGAAAATACTCCCCGCTTGCACCAGGAGGCCCGGAGTACCCTCAAGTTTTGCCTTAAGCAGGCATTTTTGGCCCTGAAAATCAAAGAACATCATTCGCCATTGTTTTTCGGACAAGTTTCTGAACCCATTGGCACTTCCTTTTGAAGGAAATTCGAGAGATTATGTTTGTTATAGACATTAGCCCCCCTAATAGGGATAAACATAGCTTTCTGCAGATGCTCTATGAGGCGGGAAATGTCATTTAGCCGTAAATTGAAGAAAATCCAGCGGCTATATGCCTTATTCTCCTTGTTTTCGCCGGATGGCATGCTATAACTCATGCGCGTGAAAGCCAAGAAAAAAAGGGCATTCCTGGAATCGGTCAATATATATGTTGAAACGATATCTCCTCATTAGAGGACAAGTAATTTCGGGGCTGTCAGAAAAAAGCGTCATGGGAAAATGAAGTACTTGCAAGTATTGCCATAGAATGGACCGATGTTCACTAAAACGGTCTTAACTTTGTCATTCGGAGTCCCTGTCCAACCCACGAGTACTCAAACTGCTCACGGCGAGCGTGCAATCCAGAAAATACTCCCCCGCTTGCTCCAGGAGGCCCGGGGTACTCTCAAATTCGGCCTTAAGCAGGACTTTTTGGCCCTGAAAGTCAAAGAACATCATTCACCGCTATTTTTTGGACAAGTTTCTGAACCCATTGGCACTTCTTTTTGAAGGAAATTCAAGAGATTATGTTGGTTCTAGACATTAGCCCCCCTGGTAGGGACAAACATAGCTTTTTGTAGATGCTCTATGAGGCGGGCAATCTCATTTGGCCATAAATTGAAGAAAATCCAGCGACGATCCGACTACATACGTGCGAGGACTTCACGCCTTAACAATTGCTAAACCAACTCCGAGAGGTTATTGACCACGCCGGAGCACGATCAACCTGACAACGAGGGTCTATTTTCTATGAGCAAACGAAGAACAAGCAAGAAACTGAGATTGCAATCTCGATATTGTGAATATAAGATGAAAGCTTTATGATCAAGATGGGGCTCTATGATGTCTTGGTCTGGTCGTTGAACACAAACAAAGTATGTGAAGTTGCAGCTATGGTGAACTTTTAATCTAAACAAAACCCAAAGTCTAAACGGTGCCCTAAGGGCTGCATATTTGGAGGAAGGGGGTGGAGAATTTCGTGGCCCTTGGGGAAGGGGTCCGAAACCAACCCTATCTCTCATTTCTGCACACCACACTCTAAAGATAGCCTATACTTATGTATTTCGAAATTACATGGGCCTGACCAAATAATAAGGTGACGCAGCACCTAGAATAGCCTCTGGACGAAATTTATGAAGTGGACTTGTATATTTCGTCCAGGGCTTCATGCACTCATTATGGTGGCTTCATACTCCTGAAATCATCACTTGTAACTCCGTTCTTGTTCCCCTTGCACATGCCATCATTTCCATGCTTGGTCTTGCTCCAGTGTTCTTCCCACTTATCCATGCTAGGCCCTGCATTTGTAAGCAAAACAAATGTATCCAATTTAGGCAGCATCATATTCTCATGAACATTAGACTCATTACCAAGAAACGAAAGTACCTGATAATTTAATTGGCGTGCGCGAGCTCTAGTGATTGGTCCAATATATGTAGCAGTAGGGGATGTGGGTGTAACAATGGTATTGATGTCCTCATCATCCTCCCCTTCTTGAAATGAAGTCGTCCTCGACGGAAGCTCATTTTACTCTCCAAAATAAGGCTTCAAATCTGGAATGTTGAAAGTGGGACTAACCCCAAAATCTGCAGGCAGCTCAAGTTTGTATGCATTATCATTTATTTTCTCTAACACCTTAAAAGGACCATCAGCATGTGGCATTAGCTTTGATTTGCGCAAATCAGGAAATCGATCCTTACGCAAATGTAACCAAACAAGATCGCCAGGTGCAAACACAACATGTTTTATACCCTTATCTCCAGCAAGTTTATATTTAGCATTCATACGTCAATGTTTTCCTTAGTTAACTCATGCATTTTTAAAATCAATTCAGCATGTTGTTTAGCATCAAAATTAACCTTCCCCGAAGATGGAAGAGGCAACAAATCAATAGGTGCACGAGGTAGGAGACCATACACAATTTCAAAAGGGCACATCTTAGTAGTAGAATGCAATGAACGATTATAAGCAAATTCAATATGAGGCAAACATTCCTCTCACATTTTCTTTTTATTCTTCAAAACAGCCCTAAGCATAGTAGACAATGTTCTATTGACTACTTCAGTTTGTCCTTCAGTTTGGGGGTGACAAGTAGTACTGAAAAGCAGCTTAGTCCCCAACTTAGCCCATAAACATGTCCAAAAGTGGCTAAGAAATTTAGTATCACAATCTGAAACGATTGTATTTGGCACACCATGCAAGCGAATAATTTCAGGGAAGAACAAATCAGCAACATTAACAACATCATCACTTTTATGACATGGTATAAAGTGTGCCATTTTCGAGAACCTATCCAGAACAACAAATATGCTATCCCTCCCCTTCTTTGTTCGAGGTAAAACTAAAACAAAGTCCATATATATATCCTCCCAAGGAACACTAGGTACAGGCAAAGGCATATATAAACCATGAGGATTGAGTCGTGACTTAGCTTTTGGACATGTAGTGCAGCGAGCAACAAAACGCTCAACATCTCGTCTCATCTTTGGCCAAAAGAAATGTGTAGCAAGTACATCCTCCGTCTTCTTCACGCCAAAGTGTCCCATTAATCCTCCTCCATGCGCCTCCCGGAACAATAAAAGACAAAAAGAGCTAGTTGTAATGCATAGCTTGTTAGCACGAAACACAATCCATCATTAACGACGAACTTGTTCCATGTTCTCCCTTCTTTACAAATCTGCAATACATCTTTAAAATCAGCATCATGCACATATTGATCTTTGATGGTCTCGAAACCAAATATCTTGAAGTCAAGTCGTGAAAGCATAGTATAGCGACGAGACAAAGCATCAGCAATAACATTTTCTTTACCCTTCTTGTGTTTAATGACATAAGGGAAAGTCTTAACGAATTCAACCCATTTAGCATGTCTATGATTCAGTTTGGCTTGACTTTTAGTATGTTTCAAATATTCATGATCAGAATGTATAACAAATTCTTTGGGACATAAATAATGTTGCCATGTTTCTAAAGTCCGAACAAGAGCATATAATATAATTCTTTATCATAAGTAGAATAATTCAGACTAGGCCCACTCAGTTTTTCAGAAAAGTATGCAACAGGTTTGCCATCTTGTAATAACACGCCTCCTAATCCAATTCCACTAGCATCACATTCAAGCTCAAAAGTCTTATTAAAATCAGGAAGTTGCAGTAAAGGAGCATGTGTCAACTTATCTTTCAAGACCGTGAAGGCTTCTTCCTGCGCGGTACCCCAAACAAAAGGCACATCTTTCTTTGTAAGCTCATTGAGAGGTGCAGCAATGGTGCTAAAATCTCTCACAAAACGCCTATAGAATCCAGCAAGGCCAAGAAAACTCCTCACTTGTGTGACCGTTTTGGGTTGTGGCCAACTCTCAATAGCTTCAATCTTGGCTTTATCAACTTCAATTACCTGTGGAGTAACAACATAGCCTAGAAAAGATAATTGGTTGGTGTAAAAGGTGCACTTCCCAAGGTTACCAAACAAACGTGCATCACGTAGAGCAATAAAAACACCATGTAAATGTTCCAAATGTTCCTCCAAAGATCTGCTATAAATCAGTATATCATCAAAATAGACTACCACAAATCGTCCAATGAAAGCACATAAAACTTTGTTCATTAATCTCATGAAAGTACTAGGTGCATTAGTTAACCCAAAAGGCATGACTAACCACTCATATAATCCTACTTAGTTTTAAATGCTGTTTTTCATTCATCCCCCAATTTCATACGAATTTGATGGTATCCACTATGCAAATCAACGTTAGTGTCACATCCCTAGCTGCTGGTAGTGCTCTAGGCTAGCCTCATGTGAGCATCATGTTTTATTTCAAATGAAATTTGAATTGAGGAATTTTCAAAGCCTCAGAAACCTTCTAAAAATGATCAACATTAAAATCTCCTCAAAGAAGTCCAAAAAAATGTTCCTCTTAGTCTCTGAAAATATTGCAAAGAGGTAAAACTCAAAACAATATTTTTGGTATCTCAGAGTTAATTATTTTGGGCCATTTGAATTAATCCAATAACTATTTGCTTTGGATTTATATTTAATATATATTAAATATGACTCCAATAATTCTGGAAGTTTGTGAGTGGATTTGTATTTATTTTTGGCAAGCCACATAAAAATCTACAGAATTTATTTAAATGATTTAGTTGCTAAATTAAATCAAAACAAACTACAGAAAATAGAAAACAGTAAATAATAAAAAGAGCAAAGCTTACCTGTGCATCCCACTAGAGCCGGCCCAGCTCCTGTGCTGGTCCAGCACTGTGCGGCCCAGCCCACCGCAGTCGCCACCGTCTTCAACCTCCTGCCAGTAGGCAGGAGGGCGTGTGCCCGACGCGCGCGCGCACGCTCCGGCCACCTCCTGCTTACCTGCTCGCCGCTGGAGGCACCCGAGGGAGCCACGCAGCCCCCGACCCCCTCCCCCTTCTCCCTCTCTCCCGCGTCCTCATTCTCTCCCCAGAACACTCTCCCCCTCCTCTGTTCTCCTCACCGAGCGGAGCCCCTCGCCGCCGCTCGCCATAACCACGGCCACCGGGCCTCCCTCGCTTCCCCGACTAGCCCACAAGCTCCGCCACTCCGTACTCGACCCACCTCACCGATGCCACGCCCTCCAGGAGCCCCCGAAGCGCCGCCCCGACGTTTTTCCCCTCCTCGGACCCGCCGGTCGCCGACCCCCGATTCGCCGGCTCCGGACCGTCCCCGGCCTCGTCCCCGCCTCGAATGGATCCATTGTGAGCCTCCGCTGTTTCTCCTGTGCTCGCCCCCTCCGTTCTCGCCCCCTAGCCCCATCTCCCACCGCGACCGAGAGCTTCTCGCCGCCGTGCCATGTCGTTGCCGTGGCCAGGGCCATCCCAGCGTGCGCCTGAGCGCGTCACCATGTTCGCCGCCCTCCCAGGAGCCCGCAGCGCCCTTCGGTCTCTCTTCTAGTGCTCTATAGCGCCACCCCAGGATTGCCCGAGTGGCTGCCGCCGCCAAACCTCGTCGCCGACCACTTTTCCGGCCACCCCAGCACCTGTCACCGCCACCACTAGATGCGCGCCACTGCGCGCGTTCGAATGCAACAAACCACGGCCGAAACGATGCCATGTGGCTCGTTTCCGAGCCCTCCGCCGCGTCTGGACTCGCCGGCGGCTAAACGCCGGCGACCGCTGACCCGATGACCGGCGTGGGTTGACCCCACTGCCCGGTTTGACCCCCCCTCTCTCTCACTGACCTGCGGGCCCGCCCGGCTAATTAGGCTAGGATTAGTGTTAACTAAATATTAGTTAGTTTAATAGACACTGACAATGGGCCCCAGGCCACTAACTAAATTAGATTAGTTAGGTTAGTCACTGACGGATGGGACCCACTGGCCAGGTTTGACCTGGACCAGCCACGTTGACCTGCTGACGTCACTAATACGTCATGCTGACGCAGTATTTGTTTCTGGAATTAAAATAAATCAAAAATGATTTATAAATTTCAGATAATAACCAAAACTTCTAAAAATCATAGAAAATTAACCGTAACTCCAAATTAAATAATTTATATATGAAAAATTATCAGAAAAATTCAAGGAATCCATCTGTACCATTTTCATGCATGTTAGAACAACTTATAGCTGCTGTTTAGCACAAATCAATTAAATGGCATTTGAATAATCACATATGGAGTTTAAATTTGAATCTTGGATTCAAACCAACTTCATTTAATCTGGTTTTAGGTGCATTAGCCCAAAACACATTCATATTGCCATGTCATAGCATGCATCATATTGTGCATTGCATTGATCGTGTTTTTCTGTATTTACCGGTAATTGTCCCCTCTCGATAGACGTGTACCGATGATGTGATCGTTGACACTGATGAAGACTCAATGTTATCTTCAGAAGTGCCAGGCAAGCAAAACCCCCTTGTTCATTCCGATAAAATCCCACTCTCTCGCTCCTGCTCTATTTTACTGCATTAGGACAACACCGATTCATCTGTTACTTGCTGCGGTAGCTGAACCCCTTTATCCTCTGCATGACCTGTCATTTCACAGTAAATAGATGAAACCCACTAGCATGAGTAGGAGTTGTTTGAGCCCTGATGTGCCTACTCATTCATGTTTGTTTGTCATGCCTGCTATTGCTTAGAGTTGAGTCAGGTCTGATTCATCGGGGATGAATCAGAGGTGTGTGAACCTGTCCTACTGTGTGTGAGCTAAGTGTGTGAACACGATTTGGTAAAGGTAGCGGTGAGAGGCCATGTAGGAGTACATGGTGGGTTGTCTCATTGCAGCCGTCCTCAGGAACTGAGTTCTGTGTTTGTGATCCATGATTCAGCTACTACCACGCATTGGGCCCGAAACCAATGGACCCTCTCGGCTTCTTAATCACCCTTGTCCTCTGTCCAGGAGTTGCAAGTAGTTTCTGGTGTTTGTAGTATGCTGGAGGCCGTGGACAGCGCTGACCGTAGGGGTGGGCTGTGATGCGGTAGGCACGTGGCCGGGTAAACAGGGCGCCCGTTTGGTGTCACGGAACCCTGTTCACATCGTTTGGGGCTGTGAGCGAAACTCCGGCCGGATCTCCTCATGGATGGAACCCGAATAGGCGATAAACCTGGACTAGAGACTTGAGTGTTTAGGCAGGCCGTGGCCGACACCCACGTTGGGCTTCCGCTTGAAGGTTGCCGAGTACATGTCGTGTAAACGGCGGTAAGTGGTGAGAGCGTGTGTGAAGAAGTACACCCCTGCAGGGTTAATATGATCTATTCGAATAGCCGTGTCCGCGGAAAAGGACTTCTGGGTTGCTTATATCAGTTCATAGACAAGTGAAAGTGGATACTCTAAAATACGCAAGATAAGCGTGAGTGCTATGGATGGCGTTCTCGTAGGGAGACGGGAGCGGTTCCATAGTGGTGTATTGATATGGTGAATATGTGGACTCGTGTGCGCCACCTCAAAGAGTTACATTGCAGTCGTAGTTTAGGATAGCCACCGAGTCAAAGCTGGCTTGCTGCAGTTAAACCCCACCATCCCCTTTGTTGATAACGATGCATATGTAGATAGTTCTGATGTAAGTCTTGCTGGGTACATTTGTACTCACGTTTGCCTATTTTATGTTTTTGCAGAGAGACTTCAGTCTCACTAGTAGTTCCACGTGGACTTCGACGTTTAGCTTGATACCTCAGCTACGATCATGTGCCCTCGGCAGGATCTGATAGATAGTCAGGCTTCTCAGCCTTTTTCATTTATAGATGTCTGTACCCAGACATGATAGCTTCCGCTTGTGCTTTGACTTGTATGCTCTGATTGTTGGGTCATGAGACCCCTGTTTGTAATATCTCGCTCCTCGGAGCCTATTGAATAGATTACTTGAGTCATAGAGTCATGTTGTGATGCCATGTTGTATTTGCACATATCGAGCATATTGTGTGTATGTTATTGAAATGCTTGGTATGTGTGGGATCTGACCATCTAGTTGTTTATCTTTAGTAGCCTCTCTTACCGGGAAATGTCTCCTAGTGTTTCCACTGAGCCATGGTAGCTTGCTACTGCTCCGGAACACTTAGGCTGGCCGGCATGTGTCCTTCTTCGTTCCTGTGTCTGTCCCTTCGGGGAAATGTCACGCGATGAATACCGGAGTCCTGTTAGCCCGCTACAGCCCGGTTCACCGGAGTCCTGCTAGCCCAGTGCTACAGCCTGGATTCACTCGCTGATGACCGACACGTTCGATGCTGGGTCATGGATGCCTGTCCCTGTAAGTCTGTGCCACTTTGGGTTTACAACTAGTCATGTCAGCCCGGGCTCCTTATCATATGGATGCTAGCGACACTATCATATACGTGAGCCAAAAGGCGCAAACGGTCCCGGGCAAAGGTAAGGCGACACCCGTGGGGATACCGTGCGTGAGGCCGCAAAGTGATATGAGGTGCTACAGGCTAGATCGATGTGACATCGAGTCGGGGTCCTAACAGCGTTGGTATCAGAGCTTGACTGCCTGTAGGATTACCAAGCCAAACTGGTCGAAGTCGAGTCTAGAAATTCTTTAGTTATATAAGGGAATTGATTGTGGGATGGAACGTAAGGCTCTTTTTACTCCTTATACCTCATGCCCTTCTGATCTGAGTCATCTTATCTTTCCTGCGGGGATTAAGAACTAGGCTATCTCTTCTTTCTATTAGGATCACGTGTTACTAATCAGTAGACTTATAAGATTGTTGGATTTAAGTCTCAGTTCAGTTCCTACTACTTCCGTATGTTAATTGTTGATCTCGGAACCTTGATATTGTGCTTCTGAGTGGTTATGCCACCATTTTTGTGATTGTCTCAAATCTTTTTGAGCAATTATAGCCGTTATGCTGTCCGAGTCATCCCAGGTTTCTAAATAGTCCGATGCATTTGCAAATCCCTTCCTTCTGTTTCCGATGTTCCCATGGGCCAGATTAACCACACTAATCGGTGTGTTGAGGTAATTATTGCCTCGACATATATGTTGGAATTATTATTATGACCCTAAGTGCTTAGGGGATCATCTTGTAATTTAGCCATGATTTGTGTTCCCAGTGTGATGATTCTGGCCATCATTCTCGAAAGCATTCGTGATGCTACTTAGTAGTAGGTATTCTATTCCTGGGTTCTGAACCCGAGATTCACTCTACCTACTTCATGTTGATAGTAATTGCTAGTGCCTTTAGGATATTAGTAACCTTTGCGATAGTCCTTGAAGTCCGTGGTATCTTCTTCTTCCAAATACCATGAACTACTTATGGCAGATGTTTATTGGATCAAAAAAAATCACAATTAGAGTACTCTTGAGGAGTTCTCCATTCATAAATCGTGACTCTGCCAGTTCTACCTTTCTGCATGGGTTATCCGGAAGAAATATGTTGAACTTGGTTCGACATACTAATCTATGCATCCACAACTCAGAAAGTTATATGTTCCTTTGAGTTGTTCTCTTTAGTTGCATTCTGACCCTCGTCTATCAATTGATAGTCAAGAGTATGCGTGCGTTCGTTCATCGATGCCTATGACTCTTGTGGTCTGTCAAGCCATTCTATTCCGGAATGACTAGGAGAAACAAACTCCAGTACCTCTTCCATATCTAGGATTGGGTCAAAGTAGTTGTATTCCGCAGATCAAATGCCAATCCAGCTTTTGGTTCTGCTCTACCTTGGAGTATTACATATTTTATATCGAGATTGTTATAGGAATTGCACACCATCCCATGAACTCTTGGTACAGTGACACTTCTTGCCATCACTGTTCATTCCTCGGCCCTCGTGTTGATGCAACCGGAATACCGACAAATGAATTGTGATGTGTGAAATCAATACTGCTAGCAACTCTGTTGCTTGGTAGTTAAAGGATAATAATTTTATTTTTAGTATGTTGGTTTTCGAATCATCCTTCTAAGACTGATCGTGCTACCTAGTCCTTATTTCGGTGCACCCTTCGATTGATGAGTTAGGATCTTGTCAAGTCCTCACTCATTTGATCATATCGTCTTGCCCTCAAAAGCAAGATTGTTCTCGAGCTTAGTAACATACCGGTGGTTCGTGACTTTCCAAATATCTTCCTGGAGGTGTTACCGGGTTGTCACCTGACCGCTATGTTGAGTTCGTGATCAAGTTGGTTTCTTGTGAACCACCTTCTCTCCAAGAATCGGTGTTAGATATCCCTGAGCTAGTTGGTTAAGCTAGACAACAACTTGGAGAGTTGGAAGATAAAAGCTTGTCTGACGTAGTTCGTTCCAAAGGGATATTCTTGTGTAGTGTGTGTTGAAGAAAGATGATATCTTCATCGATTGGTCCTTGTGATCAGTTGCTGGACCTATTGTCTTATCAATCCTTTGATTTGAGTGTGGGCTATCGTCAAATCAAATCAGTACCAACGATGCTCGTAATGTTGTCTTATTCGTGGTTGATCCCTCGAGCATACACCATTATATCTTTTGGGTCTGACCAATGCTATCACTTGTTCACTTAACTATGGAATTCCTTTTAAAAGGAAACCCGGATGAATTGTTGTTGAGCCCATTGACAACATCCTTATTCCCTCCATGATTTGTTGAACATTAAGCTAGTGTTGGAAACTTTTGAAAGCATTTCTTCATGCTAGTTCATGAAGCATATGTTCGGATGTAAAAAGTGACTTCCTCCAGTCCATGTGCATTTGATGCAAGTTGCCGCCGTGGATTCGAGAAAGTCAATGTTGTTTCCTTTGGAATCATCCCAAATCAGTCATGCATACGTGCGAAGTATTCTGTGGTTCGGAGACTTGCAACCTCCATTCTATATGGGTCCCTAGCACACCAAGCCACTGATTGATTTGTTCAAGGTTAATAGGTTCTAAGTGCTAGTCCCGAAGGTACCAGACGGATTTGTACAAGACTTCGATATCCTCGATGATGGTTCCCCTCCTGAACTCGGTAGTGTTTTATTATAAGACTACTTTGTGGTCATGCTTGTCTTGGACATCGTGTTCACATGTTGTAGCAGAACCAGCTCATGTTTTGGAGCTTGCTATCGTAGTTCATCTCCCGAGAATCCCGCAACGTCATCTCGTCGATTTGTGTTGCAACTTTCATTTTTTTTCCTAGACTCGATGAGTCTGGAATATCCTGACACCAACCAGATCTGAATCTCAGGCAGATATAATGGTTGGAACATTTCCCAAAAACTATAATATTGGTCCCTCGATAACCGGTAAAGTGGATGTCGTGGCCAACACACCCAGCCGGAAGACCTGTTATTATAATATCTTGATTGAGGAAGTTGGCCACCTCCCCATAGGGATTTCGTAGGATTTACTCCCTAGTTGCCCTATGGATTTTGAGATCCCGAAGTCCGACCTTTTACTTGATGTCCTAGATACCAGACCATTTCTATGAATGGGTTACACTAGCACATCAAGGAGAACATTAGAAGCGGAGTGCTAAATGTCTCTCGGTCGATCATCCAGATTTTGTTTTCTTGGCCTCGCTAAGGTGTAATCTGAGAAGTGTTATCTTCCTTTGCATCTGCATCATCCATCATCATTCATCGTGGTAGCAAGTTGTGTTGCCAGGATCCTTGACACGGTTGTTGATAAAACCTTGATGATTGTGGAAATGCTCAAGTTCTTGAGAGCACGCACAAGCGCTACGTCTTATCATCGGCACTAGCTGGGATTGCCCCAGATTTCCTCGGTTATGCTATAACCATTCCAACAGTGAATTCACTCTCTATTGTTGGGTTCTTCCCCAGTTACCAGAATCATTCCCAGCATTTGCATTTTGTTCCCAGCTTGCACCGCCAATGTGCCATTCTACCATGGGTCTCTTCCATTTCCGGTGATAAGCAAAATTCATCCATTACGTTGTCTTCAACAAGGTAATCCACATCATCCAAGTCTAAGTATGTCATCCTACTGACCCCCTCCAAACGATCGCTTGGGAATTGCCTTAGGCTGATATAGAGAGTCTCAATGATCTCTATATCAAAGGTAATTCTTTTTGCCACTTAAGGGGATATATCTTCGAGTCACCTTCCCTAAGGTGCATCATTTTGGTGTCATGTCAACTCAA
Source organism: Triticum aestivum (assembly GCF_018294505.1). Taxonomy (NCBI): domain Eukaryota; kingdom Viridiplantae; phylum Streptophyta; class Magnoliopsida; order Poales; family Poaceae; genus Triticum; species Triticum aestivum. The sequence continues at coordinate 319,684,984 of NC_057813.1, read as the reverse complement.
CTCCTCGCTACGTTGACAACCGATTACCACCTTCTTAAGTGTGGAATTGTTGTCCATCTAGTGAACCTTCGTCATCCGTTTCTTTCCACCCCTCTTGATGTGTATCTCGTGTCTCAACCCGAGAGATGGTCCTATGTCTCATTCCGTAAGTTAATCTTGAGTTGTTCGATCTCCGAGGAGATCGACCCTTCTAGAGTCTCCTTCTTCCCCCCCCCTGTCATGTTGACAGGATTTCTCAGAACAAGACATCAAGACAATGATGGTGAATGAATCAACGTTCAACTGAAGTGCACCCTGGATCGTAAAGATTATACTAGTTTGCGTTACCCCTTCATCTTACCCTACGCCTGAATCTCGAGACGAGATTCTTGTTTAGTGGGGGTGAGTTGTCACATCCCTAGCTGCTGGTAGTGCTCTAGGCTAGCCTCATGTGAGCATCATGTTTTATTTCAAATGAAATTTGAATTGAGGAATTTTCAAAGCCTCAGAAACCTTCTAAAAATGATCAACATTAAAATCTCCTCAAAGAAGTCCAAAAAAATGTTCCTCTTAGTCTCTGAAAATATTGCAAAGAGGTAAAACTCAAAACAATATTTTTGGTATCTCAGAGTTAATTATTTTGGGCCATTTGAATTAATCCAATAACTATTTGCTTTGGATTTATATTTAATATATATTAAATATGACTCCAATAATTCTGGAAGTTTGTGAGTGGATTTGTATTTATTTTTGGCAAGCCACATAAAAATCTACAGAATTTATTTAAATGATTTAGTTGCTAAATTAAATCAAAACAAACTACAGAAAATAGAAAACAGTAAATAATAAAAAGAGCAAAGCTTACTTGTGCAGCCCACTAGAGCCGGCCCAGCTCCTGTGCTGGTCCAGCACTGTGCGGCCCAGCCCACCGCAGTCGCCACCGTCTTCAACCTCCTGCCAGTAGGCAGGAGGGCGTGTGCCCGACGCGCGCGCGCACGCTCCGGCCACCTCCTGCTTACCTGCTCGCCGCTGGAGGCACCCGAGGGAGCCACGCAGCCCCCGACCCCCTCCCCCTTCTCCCTCTCTCCCGCGTCCTCATTCTCTCCCCAGAACACTCTCCCCCTCCTCTGTTCTCCTCACCGAGCGGAGCCCCTCGCCGCCGCTCGCCATAACCACGGCCACCGGGCCTCCCTCGCTTCCCCGACTAGCCCACAAGCTCCGCCACTCCGTACTCGACCCACCTCACCGATGCCACGCCCTCCAGGAGCCCCCGAAGCGCCGCCCCGACGTTTTTCCCCTCCTCGGACCCGCCGGTCGCCGACCCCCGATTCGCCGGCTCCGGACCGTCCCCGGCCTCGTCCCCGCCTCGAATGGATCCACTGTGAGCCTCCGCTGTTTCTCCTGTGCTCGCCCCCTTCGTTCTCGCCCCCTAGCCCCATCTCCCACCGCGACCGAGAGCTTCTCGCCGCCGTGCCATGTCGTTGCCGTGGCCAGGGCCATCCCAGCGTGCGCCTGAGCGCGTCACCATGTTCGCCGCCCTCCCAGGAGCCCGCAGCGCCCTTCGGTCTCTCTTCTAGTGCTCTATAGCGCCACCCCAGGATTGCCCGAGCGGCTGCCGCCGCCAAACCTCGTCGCCGACCACTTTTCCGGCCACCCCAGCACCTGTCACCGCCACCACTAGATGCGCGCCACTGCGCGCGTTCGAATGCAACAAACCACGGCCGAAACGATGCCATGTGGCTCGTTTCCGAGCCCTCCGCCGCGTCTGGACTCGCCGGCGGCTAAACGCCGGCGACCGCTGACCCGATGACCGGCGTGGGTTGACCCCACTGCCCGGTTTGACCCCCCCCTCTCTCTCACTGACCTGCGGGCCCGCCCGGCTAATTAGGCTAGGATTAGTGTTAACTAAATATTAGTTAGTTTAATAGACACTGACAATGGGCCCCAGGCCACTAACTAAATTAGATTAGTTAGGTTAGTCACTGACGGATGGGACCCACTGGCCAGGTTTGACCTGGACCAGCCACGTTGACCTGCTGACGTCACTAATACGTCATGCTGACGCAGTATTTGTTTCTGGAATTAAAATAAATCAAAAATGATTTATAAATTTCAGATAATAACCAAAACTTCTAAAAATCATAGAAAATTAACCGTAACTCCAAATTAAATAATTTATATATGAAAAATTATCAGAAAAATTCAAGGAATCCATCTGTACCATTTTCATGCATGTTAGAACAACTTATAGCTGCTGTTTAGC